>NC_134363.1:150898792-151188792 GCF_048569485.1 Anomaloglossus baeobatrachus | reverse complement strand
CTGAAAGGGGAAAATGGGGAGCGGTATCGGACCCTGCAGTCCATGGTGGAGTACGAGCTCAGCTCTAACTTGGTGGATCTGACCAGACGAGGCAATCATCCGGAGTCCGGCTGCCGTACAATCCTCAGGTTGCACCGGGCCTTGCGTTGGCTTCAGCTCTTTCTGGAGAAGTTACGAACAAGTAGTGAAGACAGTAAGACGTCCACCTTGTGCACCGAGGCCTACAACGACTCGCTGGCCAACTACCACCCTTGGATAATACGAAAAAACCGCCACCGTGGCCTTCCTCGCTCTTCCCGTAAGGAACACGTTCTTTGAAGTGATGAACGTTGGGACGGCAGAAGACGTGGTGGACATGCTTGGAGAAGCCATGCCGTACGTGTCCAACGTCTACGACTTCACCCAAGAACTGTACTCCCAGCACAACCTCCTGGATCTCCCGTGAAGGCTCCCCTCCCCCCCATCCTCAATCTTGGACAATAGTTCAGAAACTATGGCATTACAGTCCCTACATTCCCTAGACCTTCTCGCTGTGGGGTCAACGAGTAACCATGAGTGAATCTGTGGAAATTCGAATTGGGCAAATTTGTCCAAATTTATTCATTGCACATTCGCTCATCTCTATCAGACAGCATTACAAAAACATGGCTGCCTTCTTGTAAAAACAGCGCCCCACCTGCCCACAGGTTGGTTTTGGTACTGCAGCTCAAGTTAAATGAGGCTGTAATACCAGAAACAACCACAGGACAGGAGTGGCGCTATTTCTAGAAGAAAGATGTGTTTTTGTTTTTTTTGTTTTTTTTTTATAAAGACAAACAACGTCTTTTACTGGTATAATTTTTCACTGCTGGTTCTTTTTATTAATACATTTTTTTGATCGTCGGGTGTTCTATCATTACAGCCTTATAAATGTTCCTCCTTGTCGTTCTCTGTGCTGGTCATACTTCTTCAATGACATCCAGAGAAGAATATTTATTAAATTAAAGAAGGAAAAATGTTTCGTAGGAATCAAGGATCCATCAGATGAAAATATAGAAAAAATGTATTTTTTTTTTTTTCTTTCCCAATGCATCGTTCATTTTTATAATTTTCTTCAGTTTAAAGTGCCTGGCACCACTTACAATTGATTTTACTAGTGTAAATAAAAACTGTAAAAAATTTATTAGATCTGATGAGGCTGGTGTACTTACTTTGATAATCCATATCAGAATGGTTATATAATCCGGATACTAAAATTAACATTTTATTAGACCAAAAGAGTAAAAGCTCTCATTAGTTCACGTATATTCATTCTATTCTCACCTAGTGTGACTGACAGCTGCAGGTTGTACTGTGCAGTGTGAGATCTCAGCAGGGAGGAGGGACACTGAGAAGATATCAGTCAGGTTAGGTGTGAGGGGTTTGACTTTAAACTAAAAAAAAATATATATACAGCCATTCTGACATGGATTGTCACAGTAAGTACACCAGCCTCATCAGGTCTAAGAGATCCATTTAAACTGTGCAGTCACCATGATTCACAATACAATCTATAGACACCTTTGAAATGGAAACAATAATGTGCATTGTGAAATATGGTGACAGATTCTCTTTAAAATCTATGGAAACAATGTTTATATATGTCAGAAGATACCTTTAGCTAATAAAATTGTATTGTTCATTCCTTTATTAAATTTACACCCCCTGATGTGCTGATTGTAGCCTGATCCAGATCTTACGCTTGTGGGATCGTCCCTCCCAGTAATAAAGGTTGGACGTGAGATCAGTGTGTATCCTGCATGTTGTCTCACTAGCTCGAGTATCAGCACAGCTTCTATCCTGCACTCATTTATTCTTAGTGTGTTCTTATCTATAACTTTTTTTTTTTTTGTGGCCTCCATAAGACTGTAGATACTTTCTCCCCTCTCTACACTGTGGAAATCCGGGTACAACACCCTCCCTTATTAACAATCTGTGTATTGTAAGGCCACACCAAAAATCCATACTGCTGCCCCTACAAGATGAGAAGATACAAGGATGGACTACATATCTCAGGGGTCTTCTCTTTTCTAGATATGTGATGAATAATGCTATATTGTGTATACAAAGCAGAATGTGGAGGAGCTTTGTTTTTTTTTTTTTTTTTTTTTATAGTGTCTTGGGGTTTGGGTATGTCTTGTATCACTGATGTACAATATTGTTTCGCACCCCCCCCCCCCCCCCCCCCGGCCTATATACAGGGGCGGTGACTTTACATTGTGTATATACAGTATATGAAGATTGTAAGTCCAGTGTCTTGAGATATTTGCTGTGAACTTTCATTTTCTAGCTCCGCTTTATGATTGTTACAATGATCTAAATGGGGCCCAAACCAATTACTCCATTCCATGTCACCAATAAAATGATAAACTAATTTACTTGGTGAGACTGAATTTTTTTTTTTCAAAATCCTTAAAGTTTGATGGAGATTTTTGTCTTGGAATGAATTATGATCATTATTTACCTCCTGTACAATGACTAATAACATCTGTGTACAGTAGTTTACACAGGATCCACCATTCACAATAGGTGATGTCACAGCTCACCTTCTCCTCCTGTAAAATGAGTGATAACACCTTCTCTATACAGTAGATAACCCAGGATCCATAATAGGTGTTGTCATAGCTCACCTCCTCCTCCTGTACATTTCCTAATAACACCTTCTCTATACAGGAGGTAACTCAGGATCCACTATTCACAATAGATATCACAGCTCACCTCCTCCTGTACAATAACTGATAACCCCTCTATATAAAGTAGATAACACAGGATCTACCGTTCACAATAGGTGATGTCACAGCTCACCTCCTCCTCCTGTACAATAACGGAGAACACCTTTATGTCAACTAGATAACAGAGGATCCATCAATCACTATAGGTGATATCACAGCTCACCCCCTCCTCCTGTACAGTGACTGATAACACCTATATACAGTAGATAACACAGGAACCACCACTCACAATAGCTGATATCACAGCTCACCTCCTCCTGTGCAATAATGGCTAACACCTCTATATACAGTAGATAACACAGGATCCACCCCACCATTCAGAATAGGTGATGTCACAGCTCACATCCTCCCCCTCCTGTACAATGACTGAGAACATCTCTATATACCGTAGATAACACCGGATCCACCATTCACAATAGATATCACAGCTCACCTCCTCCTGTACAATAACTGATAACTTCTATATAAAGTAGATAACATACAATCTACCATTCACAATAGGTAATGTCACAGCTCACCACCTCCTCTTCAATGACTGATTACACCTATACAGTGTGTCCACCCATATCCTGTCCACCACCATTAACTTGAGAATGGTGGCAGCTATAGGAATAGAAGTGGTGTCTAGGCATAGTAAAGTAGCCATGCGCTACGCAATGAAAACACCTATAGCGCCACCTTGTGGAAAACAACGGAGTTAGCATTTTTATCTTGAAAACGGAACGAGAGAGAGAAAAAAAGTGAATTACAAAATTGTAGGGCATCATCAATTCAATACGAATCGACACCTTGCATACAGAAATGCTATGATATGAAACCCATGACCCCCCCCCCCAAAAAAAAAAAACATTGAATGCTGGTCACGCATATGGCGCTCATTTAATTTTGATGCTCAAAGTGGCCTCCGTCAGCTGCAATGCACATCTGGACTCTGCACAGCATACTGTATCTTGCTGCACGTTGTGCAATATGGTAGGTGACACGTTTGCACAAGCATCTGTGATACGTCGTCATAGGTCCTGCAATGTTGGTGGAGGGGTCGCATACACCTGCTGTTTGATGTGACCTCACAGAAAGAAGTCCAATGGGGTCAGGTCAGGTGAGCGGAGGCCACACCTCACAGCCACCATACCCAATGACTTGTAGGAAGGTCTCCATGAGGTATCGCTTCACGTCCGCAGCCTTGTGAGTTTTACACGTTCTAATCATAGCATTTCTGTATGCAAGGTGTCGATTTGTATTGAATTGATGATGCCCTACAAATTTGTAATTCACTTTTTTTCTCCATCTCGTTACGTTTTCGAGATAAAAATGCTAACTCCGTTGTTTTCCACCAGGTGGCGCTATAGGTGTTTTCATTGCGTAGCGCATGGATACTTTACTATACCTAGACACCACTTCTATGCCTATAGCTGCCGCCGTTCTCAAGTTAATGGCGGTGGACAGGATATGGGTGGACACACTGTATACAGAGGATAACACTCACAATAGATATCACAGCTCACCTCCTCCTCCCTCCTACATAATGAAATTTGCCCTGATGAGAGCAATGCTCACTTCCTCCAATAGGTGGGAGCCGAGCTAATTTGTATATAGGAGGCTGTGTAATTTCTGCAGCCGGTTTCTTGTAATGTATTTTCTACCCGTTTAGGCCACAGTCATCAAAGAACTAATTGCAGCCAAAATACACAGCACTTTTCTGCACTTTTTTGGAGTTTAAGTGATTTTCAGTCTTCCTAAGAATAGTGATTGAGGTGCAGAGACCCGGCGTGCAGCGAAGATCAAAGCTGTCCTGCAATATCTTCCATTATTCATTGCCATTTTGAGTACAAAGCAAACCTTTAGGCCAAGAATTGATCCGTCAGCGATGACAGCGTCCTCCGTGTTCATTACCTATCAGTATGGGAGCAATAAGTCTACAATATTCATAGCTTCAAGTAAAAGGGTCAGAACAACGTGTTCAGGACACTGCCACCATAGCAGTATAGGAAATGTAATGGGGGGTAGTCTGAATATTGATGAGTGAGTGACCCCCATAGTGAAATTGGTTGTAGTCAGAAGTCCCATAGCAAAGATTAGAGGGAACTGCGCACGCACGCGTGGGTGGGCGGCCATCCCTTTGGACACTTTGACCAGGGGATTTGTCTACATTCTTGCAAAAAAAAAAATTGCACATATATAGCCTAGGTTTCTCCCTGTTATCAGAATGTCTTCATTTGGAGTACAGATGATGGCAGTGATGGGTCGGCTCAGTATCTGTGCACTAATGCTGGGGCTCGGCTACTGTCGGAGAGTGTTCTCATAAGCAGAACACATCACTCGCCAATCACTGCCATCATCTGTACTCCAAATGGGTAAGCAATGCAGATGAAGGTAAATAGACTGAGGAAAGTCCATGGTTTGGAGCCACTTACATGCAAATTCTTTACAGGAATGAAGACAAATCCCCTAATATAGCTTTTTACAAAGTTTCATATTATTCCATGATGGACAAGATCTGCATGAGATCGTCTGTAATTGCCACTTTGGGTGGTTTGTTTAAAGGGAATGGGTAGAGCTCTAGTGGCATCTGTGGCTGGCACTTTGGTGGCAGTTAATCTGGGGGGCACCTGAGGGTGAGGCACTTACACATTACCTTGTATTCACCCTAATGTCACAATGACTTTGGGATAGTGTGGAACCAGGGTCCTAAGCTGTCCCTCAAGCTAGGGGACTATATGCTATCCATAATCTCAGGGATACTCCTGATGGTGGAGAGGCCTGAGTCTCCTTCCTTGCGCTGCTCCTGACCAGTCCTGATCAAATTCCCCCTCCTCCAGGGAGGGACGGAACAGGAGTGTGTTGAAGCCAAAGAAAAATACAGATAAGGGTAAACCAAAACTCTGCGCACACACAAAGATAAAGACAGACAGGAGGAAAACAAGAGCAGGAAGGAAGCAAAACACAACCGCTCCAAGCAAAAGCAATACTTTCAAAAGAATGTTTGGGATACCAAAGCTCACAGGATAACCTGTAGCTGGCATGGGTAAAAGATTTCATCCAGCATAAATAGGAGGGGAAGAGAAGTGACTGGCATCCCCAACACATATGATCACAGGAGCCCAACAAGGGAGGGACGGGACATGAATGTGTTGAGACCACAGAAAAAGACGGACAAGGGAAAAACCAAAACTGTCACACAGCACGCACAGATAAAAGGTAAAGACAATAAGGCCCAGTGCCCACGCTGTGTAGTGTTGACGCATATTTTCAGAAATCTGCAGCAAAATCTGCATGTTCATTGTGAAGCCAGCAAATTCTATGAGAATTCAGAAGTGCAGTGCCCACTTTGTTTATTTATCCCTTGCGTATTTGGTGCAGATATGGTGAAGAAAAAAAGAAATCTGCACCAAATACGCAAGGGAAAAATACTCAACGTGGGCACAGCACTTCTGAATTCTCATAGACTTTGCTGGCTTCACAATTGACACGCAGATTTTGCGGCAGATTTCTGAAAATCTGCGTCAAAATCCGCGTCAAAATACGAAGCGAGGGCACAGGGCCTAAGGCCATGTGCAGACGGGCGCTCGTACCTGCGGATATATTCGCAGGTACGGCCGCATGTTTCCCGCAGCTGCCCGCCGGCATCTGCAGCTATTTTTAGCTGCGAGATTCAAGCGGAATAGCTGCGGGAAACATGCGGACTTTCACGCGATTTACCTGCGGACGTCCCGGCCTCTATCTCCATAGTGGAGGGCCGGGATCTCCACAAGTAAATCCGCATGAATAATTGACATGCAGTTAGGTGCGGCTGCGGGATTTCCGCAGGAGATTCTGCAGCCGCTCTTTCCGCAGCGTGGACACAGACACTCCCCATGTCCCATAGGATAACATGGGGAGTGTCTGTACATGCTAAAACCTGCGGATTTATCTGGAAAATCCAGAAAAATCCGCAGGTTTTCAGCGGCAAAATCCGCAGTAAAAAGCTCTTATTAGCACATAGCCTAAGAGATTCAGGAGGAAAAGCAAGAGCAGGAAGAGAGTACAAAACAACAGTGTACAGTACACTCAACAACTGCACCAAGCACAAAGTGCCACTAAACAAGTTTCATCAGTGTCTGGGACACCACACCTTACATACCAATACAATAAACTAAAGCTGGCATGGGTAGAAGGATTCCACCAGCATAAATAGGAGGGGAACAGATGTGATAGGCCTTTCCATAACATGTGATTACAGGAGCAAGCAGACTAGCAGAGATTAAAGGCCCCGTTACACGCAACGATGTATCTAACGATATATCGCCAGGGTCACGGATTTCGTGACGCACATCCGGCGTCGTTAGCGACGTCGTTGCGTGTGACACCAACGAGCGACTGTTAACAATGGAAAATACTCACCAAATTGTCCATCGTTGACACATCATTCATTTTCAAAAAATCGTTGATTGTTGAAGACGCAGGTTGTTCGTCGTTCCCGAGGCAGCACACATCGCTACGTGTGACACCTCGGGAACGACGAGCTACAGCTTACCTGCGGCCGCCGGCAATGAGGAAGGAAGGAGGTGGGTGGTATGTTCCGGCCGCTCATCTCCGCCCCTCCGCTTTTATTGGCCGGCAGCTGTGTGACGTCGCCGGGAAACGCCGAACGTCCCTCCCCTTTCAGGAAGATGTTCGCCACCCACAGCGAGGTCGTCCGGGAGGTAAGTCCGTGTGACGGGGGTTTAACGACTTTGTGCGACACGGGCAATGAATTGCCCGTGACGCACAAACAACGGGGGCGGGTACGATCGCACGATATATCGTCCCGTGTGACACCGGCATAAGAGATTCAGGAGGAAAAGCAAGAGCAGGAAGGGAGTACAAAACAGTGATACACTCAACAACCGCACCAAGCACAAAGCACCACTAAACAAGTTTCATCAGAGTCTGGGACACCACACCTTACATACCAACACAATAAACTATAGCTGGCATGGGTAGAAGGATTCCACCAGCATAAATAGCAGGGGAATAGATGTGAAAGGCCTTCCCGCAATGTGATTACAGGAGCAAGCAGACCAGCAGAGATTCACTCTTGCTAACTATGAATCAGCACACAACAGGTCGATGCCCGAGTCTGCCTGTGTTGATGCCAGACACCAAAGAAACCATCGGGCTGAGTGTCAGAATCTGCAATCTGAACAGGGTCCAAATGCCGCCATGACAGTTGGCAAAGTTTGTGCAAAACGTCATGTGACACCTTTCTGGGGTAGGGGCACTAAAATGTTCCAACCCCGGCTGTTGCTGCTCCTTACTGGCCTTGAGCAGACAGTAAAACCAACACTGACACCGTTCATAAAGTGCATTCATCAAAGATGACGTTGAAGAATGTCGTTTAATCTTTCACAATAAATTAAAATGCTCTGTCGTCGTTAACACAAGTCAATGCATTCTCTACTATTAATACGGTTTCGTGGTAAGCTGCTGGAAAATACACGGTGCGGAGCCAGGCGACCGTCAGAGCTGCAGCAGTTTTCTTCGCAACACCTCTCATGATTATCAACACTGGCGGAGAATCCTGGGAGTTGTAGTCCACATAACAGCTAGGGCGCCTGATCTACCTCATTCTGATTTTTAATAAAAGGAAAAAAAAAAATGTTGAATTAACTTTTCTCTGTAACTGATATTTACACAGATATACACATATATATTAAAAAAAAGAAACATTAAATTAGGGCTAATTATCTATACACGGGTTTTCTGTACATTTGTAGCGCAGTTAGTAAGAAATAGTCAGATTTTGGGGGGTTCTGCCTGCTCAGCGGGGAGGAGCGGAGATGTGGGGGCAGAATTTTAAGTGCTTTCCTCTGTGTATGGGACGATCAGTTGTATCTACTGTTCTCCTTACATTCATGGTGGTTTATTCTACATTAATCAGTAGTCGTTGACCCAACGTTGGCGGTAGAATCCAGAAGACAGTTCTGATTGTCCAAAAATTATTTAAAGGGGTTCTCCTCTCCACCAAAATATATTATTTGGTCAAATAATGGAGCACCAGACGTTCTCAGATGAGAGGAAACCCCTTGATGGATCTGGCTTCTGAAGACCCCTGATAATCATCTGCTATTCTCAGTGGAAGTTTTGGGAAAATGTATGAATTGGCCATGTATTCGCAAGAATGGGAGCCACCAATATTTCTTGACTCTCCACCCTGGCTCATAGAGAAGTCCTACCCAGGGGAATTTCTTCATGACCTCCATATATCCTAACAAGGTTGTCATATGCATCTTCTAGTGTGACTTTAGTGATGACAGATTCTGCAGCGAACACCTGATGAGCAAATCAGGCCTGTCCTCAACTTCTACTTCCATGTTTTGGATGTGAAATTGGTGGACAGGCCTGAAAAATTTGCAATAGGCCACCCAACTATCATAGTGAGTCAATACAGACGGCACTTCTGGGGGGTGCTCAGGTAGGGTCCAAAACCATCTCAGGTAGATGTAGAAACTTGGCACTCAAGATCGATGTGAATAGTGGTCTTTTATTGAGATAAACTTGTAGGACCAGCACAAGCAGAGATGTTTCGGTCAAAGACCTTCATCAGTGTGCGTGCAGAGGGTCCTCAGAAGGTATAGGAACGTGGCAAACGGCGTAGCCAGGTATGACACGGTGTCCACCACTGTCTAAGTGGCAATACGCTGTTTGCCCAGTTGCTTCTGAGGACTCTCTGCATGCACACTGATGAAGATCTTTGACCGAAACATCTGTGCTTGTCCTACAAGTTCTTCACAATAAAAGACCACTATTCACATTTATCTTGAGTACCAAGTTTCTACATCTACCCAACTATCACAGTCATAGTCTTAATAGTGTTGGTCTTCTCATATGGGCCTAAGAGACCTTCTGGGCCCTTTTACACCCCAGGCCTTGGGTGCCAGGCAACATCTGCACCCACTATAGTTACATCCCTGATGATCACTAAACCTACGTTAGTGGTCAACCATCCGATGTTGGATTTTTGCTCTTTACGCACTGTACAAATGTGGTCCCTGAGAGCTAATTCTCCAGGTCAACGACTTCAGGGAAGAGAGGTTGTTTATCTTGACCACCATCATGGGTTATATTTCTTGGGATTTACACATCCTGCCCATATGGATGAGACTATTCTTTTTGGTGTGACTATGTGTAATTATCTGTTATTTGAGCCATTCATATATTACAGCAGAACTCTCTTTAAAGGGAACCTGTCAGGTAATTTTGTAGTACAATACTAATGTTAGCTTTAAATAGGGCTTAAGGACACCTTTCAGGATCAGTAATTTTTATTGCTGTAGCTTCTCCTGTTATCTTGTTGTACGCTCTGGAGAACTTAGTGTCTCCAGATGGCTAGTCAACTGTATGTAAATCCAATTTGTATATTCAATGCTCCCAGGACCCACCTCCCAGTGCATTCACTATCACTGCTGAGAGATGGGAAAAAATATGGGTGTGGACAGAAATGCAAATTCAGTTTAGGTTTACCATCACTGATGCCATCACTGAGAGGTGGGGGGGGGAGCAGGCCATATGCAGTTTGTATTTACATACACTTGACTAGTTACTATGTCATATTGAATTCTATGGCGCTTACAACAAGATAATAGGATAAGGTAGAGCAATAAAACCTACTGAGTTTGAAAGGTCTCTTTAAGCACTATTTAAAGATATCATTTGTATCACAGTACAAAATCCCTTTAAACCTAAAATCATTATAGGGCTTGATACTGATTATAATATTAATGGTCAATCCTAAAAATATGTTTTTCGAATGAATGCAGAAGGTCTTTTTTGAATAATGACCAAACTGCATCCACTTGCCTTTATTGGACTATTAAACGATACACTAAAAATGCAGTCCGATCTGTGGGGTAGCATGATTTGGAGCAAAAGGAGCTATAGAGATTGATAATAGTTTTATGGGATCTAAAATTCTGCCTCCTTTCAGCTCAGGAGTCCAGTAGGCGGTCCTACTTAGTAATTGACAGTTGTATCTGAATCTACCTCCTACAAGGAATCTTGTCAGTCCTTTAGTCGGACTGCCCACTGGACTCCTAAACCCAAAATGAGCAGCAGGAGTCCAGTGGGCGGTCCTACTTAGTGATTGACAGTTATATCTGTATCTACCTCCTACAAGGAATCTTGTCAGTCCTTTAGTGGCACCGCCCACTGGACTCCTAAACCCAAAATGAGCAGAATAATCAATTAATTATATTAAATCTTTTCCTACAAAACTATAGATGAATCCGCTGAGCACCTCCTGCTCTATAACTTGCTTCATGTTCAGTGTAACAGATTCCCATTGAGAAGGCAAAACTGGGGTTACTTAGTATTACAGGATCATGGCTATTAGCAGGATTGTGTCTTTCGGAGGAGCTCTTTCCCCAAAATGTGCTACAGATCTGTACATCTAAAACCTTCTCTCAATGTACAGCGGAGCTGCGCTCACGTCTACCATTCTGTATGGCTTGCGACTGGATATGGCAGTGGTCACCATTTCTGTAATATGGAATTTTTAAAATTCTAAATTTCTTTCGGGGTTCTAGTCGCTGACTCAGAAGGCACTTTGGTTGTCACATGATGTCCACAAAAAATTCACAGGGGTTTCCCATTGCCTTCTGAAAGGATTGTCGGCTTCCGGTCAGTTCTGGGGGGACATTGCCAAGTTCTCGGACAGGGGGTCCCCCTGGTGGTCCGCTGGTGCCATACACCTTGCTCCCAATCTTTGGCAGGCTATAAAGTGGGGGTAGACCCGGGGGACCGTGTGAGTGGTGGCTGCTGCGGTGGCTGCGTTCACTTCGTGGCACTGAGCTATGACTCCGGTGACTGTGTTGGCTCAGCGGCCTATCACTTTTTCTTCCTCCGCTACTGCCGGCACGATCAGATCCGCTGCCGCTGCCAGTGGACTTGCGGTCCTTCTCTCGGCCGGATGATCTTTTTCCCTCTCTGTTGCTGCGACTGGAGCCACTGCTTTTGCTGCCTGTAGAAGTGAAATAACCAAAATATATCAGAATGCGGTACTGAAAGGAAAGCCACGGTGATTTATAATATTCACATGCAGAAAGATAACTGAGGGATGACTATCACGGAAATGAATACATTGGAAGCTCAATATGATGGCAAAAGTTGCAAAAGTACAGCCGAAACTTTTGGAGTTTAGTGCAAGTAACTGTTAATAAAGCCAGAATATTGTGTGGTACCAAAAAGAAGCAACACTACAAGATGGAGGGAGATAGAGACGTAGACCGCTGTTCCCAGAACCAGGCTTTCCCCAGAGGCGTGAGACTAAGTGGCTACCGAGCCTTCACCATTGCCTCTGATGGTAAGGTTGGACTTGTACCACTCATGCGCAGCTCCTGGTTGTCGCGCTCCACCAAGGAGGCTGGCCGGCGCAAGGCAAGACAGGAGAAGGGATATAGTGTCACTAAGGAAGGGACAACCTCTGACACTTGCCCTCAGCAGCCCTCAGCTCCCTGATGTCCCTAGACGAGTTATTTCACCCTATGCGGCTATCCCTGAACACAACCCTGTCTAGTGCACAGGGCAGTGGGTACACTAGTCCTGCTCTAGGATAAAGAAACAGAGGGGAAAAGACAAACAGGAGTAAAGGAAACAGCAATCGTACAAAGTACGCCAAACTACAAGAAGGAGCAAAACAAACAGACAAGTAAAGCAAACTGAAAAGGGATTTAAGGAAGGGAAAATACCATAAACTTCCACGCAGCAATCTCTGTCTACAGCTCTAAAACCGACTCCTTAAGGGTGGTTTACACGCTATGACATCGCTAACGATATATCCGCCGCCGTTAGCGATATCGCAGCGTGTGACACCAATGAGCGACGATCAACGAGCGCAAAAATGTGAAAAATCGTTGCTCGTTGACACGTCGTTCATTTCCTTAATATCGTTGCTGCTGCAGGTACAATGTTGTTCGTCGTTCCTGCGGCAGCACAAATCACTACGTGTGACACCGCAGGAACGACGAACATCTCCTTACCTGCGTCCACCCGCAATGTGGAAGGAAATAGGTGGGCGGCATGTTCCGGCCGCTCATCTCCGCCCCTTCTCTTCTATTGGACGTCCGTTTTGTGACGTCGCTGTGACGCCAAACGCACCTCCCCTTTGAAGGAGGGATTGTTCGGCATCAACAGCGACGTTGCAGAACAGGTATGTGCGTGTGATCACCACATATCTCAGCAACGACGGGGGCGGGTGCTATCGCTCAAGACATCGCAAGCAATCGCTAGCGATGTCGCAGCGTGTAAAGCATCCTTTAGTCCACAGCTCACAAGTCCACTCTGAAGGCTAGGTATAGCTAAGCTATATGATTAAGGACTCTGTTGGTTTTAAATTTGAAATCCGAAACGCGTTAAGCAATCCTATGAACTGATGTATGTCTCCATTTTCGGTCTTCACACGTTTTTAAGTGCATCAATAAAGGAAAAGAAATTATTCATTTTAAAGAAGGAATTTGTGCTGGATCCTTTTTCTCTTTTGCTGCTGTCCATAGCTAAGCTATCACTGGCAACTCCCTGAGCCAAGAGGAGAGCATTTATAGCAGAGGTGAATGGGATATTCAGAACAGCTGAGACCAGGCTTTTCATCCTGAATTAGGAGACCAAACGACTAAGGAGAATCTGCACAGCCAGCAGATTTAGCCCATGCAAGTGTGCGTATAGCCATGTGCTGTGATCTCCTGACAGCTGAAATAGATGGGACTACTCTGTCGTGGTACCTCCATCATATCTCACCTTTGTCTTTTCTCTTGCATAGCAGCACTTAACCATTTGTGTAAATGGGGCAGAGGACTGGGGGCACTGCTGGGGAAGGAAACATTTCTGGAGGGGTTGTCCAGTGAAACTAGGTTATCACCTTTCCACAGAAAAAATTAACCTAAGTGTGTGTCTGAAATGAGGCAATTGAATTGCTGTCATACACATCAGTGGACCTATCAATCTGGGAGTGATACATGCAAAAATATGCCAAATGCCCAAATGAAATAGATCTAAAGGGTAACGTCTCTACTTGTGAAGAGTAACATGCCTGATATGCCAGTGTAAGGAGACTTATAGGCCACACAATGCTCTTCTGGAAAATTAAAGGGGCTGGCCACTACTAGGACAACTCCTTCTCATTCCACACAATAACAACTTCCAGTAGTGTCGGTGCTCAATTCTCCAGGGCTCAAATCAGGTTGTGACACCACGTGAGCCCGTTCCACATTCACCACCGGCTTCTTAGGACAAATGAGTTAATGAACAGGAAGCAAGAGCTGCGGCTCCGCTCAGTTCCAGATGATTGCTCCTGTGTCCGAAGGAAAAAAAGAGGGAAGCCAGCGGAGAATAGACGAGGGGCTCGCGTGACGTCACTAACGGGAATGAGAGCATCGGTGGAACCGCACCACCACCGGAGGTGAGCATAAACTTTTTTATATTAATAGGGGGAAACACATGGCATGAAAAGGGTTTGTTATAGTAGTGGACAACTCCTTTAAATGTGGAAATTGCCTCTTCAGAGAGAAAGAGGACTTGAAGTGATACAACCAAATCAGATCTCTTGCTTTGCACTAATGAGGGGAATACTCCATAACACGTGTCTGCAAATAGTGACTCTGCTTTTACCATAGGTTATGTAGCAAGGCTCGGTTAAGGGGTCAATAATGACAAATATGATTACCAGTTCCAGTAGGTGCTGGTAAAATTCAAGTCTTCTTTCTCTCTGAAGAGGTAACGTAAAGGTGACGCAGGTCATGCACAGCCATATATTTGCATCACAAAATAACATAATGGGTAGATATTTTCCTGCAATATCAGGGGTGGGCAATTATTTTTACCCAGGGGCCACATGAGAGACTGACTGTTGTGGAGGGACGTACCAATAGGCTGAAATTAATTCTGCTCAATATTTAAATTAACATATTAATTATTATTATATAGTAATATTAATTGTATAATTTAATATTGAGTAGAATTAAGTTAGCAGACATCCCCTATATACCGTATGAACCCACACACAGCCCCTCTATTTACAGTATGAGCCTCCACATAACCCCTTTATATATAGTATGAGCCCTCACACAATCCCCTACATAAAGTATGAGCCTCCACATTACCCCCTATATACCATATGAGCCTCCACACAGCCCCTCTATATGCTGTATGAGCCTCCACATAACCCCCTATATATAGTATGGGCCCTCACACAGTCCCGTACATAAAGTATGAGCCTCCACATTACCCCCTATACCATATGAGCCTCCACATAGCCCCTCTATATACTGTATGAGCCTGCACATAACCCCCTATATACCATATGAGCCTCCACATAACCCCCTATATATAGTATGGGCCCTCACACAGTCCCGTACATAAAGTATGAGCCTCCACATTACCCCCTATACCATATGAGCCTCCGCATAGCCCCTCTATATACTGTATGAGCCTGCACATAACCCCCTATATACCATATGAGCCTCCACATAACCCCCTATATATAGTATGGGCCCTCACACAGTCCCGTACATAAAGTATGAGCCTCCACATTACCCCCTATATACCATATGAGCCTTCACATAGCCCCTCTATATACTGTATGAGCCTCCACATAACCCCCTATATACCATATGAGCCTCCACATAACCCCTATATATAGTATGGGCCCTCACACAATCCCCTACATAAAGTATGAGCCTCCACATTACCCCCTATATACCATATGAGCCGCCACATAGCCCCTCTATATGCTGTATGAGCCTCCACAAAACCCCCTTTATATAGTATGAGCCCTCACACAGTGCCCTTTATACCGTATGAGCCTCCACATTACCCCTATATACAATATAAGCCTCCACATAGCCCTTCTATATGCTGTATGAGCTTCCACATAACCCCTTTATATAGTATGATCCCACACACAGCCCCCTAAATACAGTATGAGCCCCCACATAGCCCCCTATAAGTATTATGAACCCCCACATAGCCACTCTATATACAGCATGAGCCCCACACAAAGAAAGCACCCTATATACAGTATGAGCCCACACATAGCCTCCTATATACAGTGTGATCCCCACATAGCCCACTAAAAACAGTTAGAGCCCCCAAATAGCCTCCTATATACATTATGAGCTCCACATAACCTACTATATACATTATGGCTCCCAGATAGCCCCCTTATATACAGTATGAGCTCATACACATGAAAAAAAAAAAAACACCACAAACTCACCTCGCTCCCGTTCCTCCGACGCTCTGCCGTAGTGATCCTTCGTACAGGAGATGCACTGAGGTGACGTAATCATGTCTACTATCTCACAAGCTGATTGGTGGAAGAAGGGGCAGCTGGCCCCACCTCCACCAATGTATTTACCGCTATTCGCATACTTAGTGGGGACAGTGGCGGGCAGCAGCCAAGCGGTGGTGGGCATGGTGCAGCCCGCGGTCCGCTGTTTCTCAGCCCTTCAGCTGTCTCAATCCGCAAACTGCAGGGACTGGCAGTGGTTTCGGCACTTCACTGCAGCTCTGATCACACCGTTCTACAGCCTGATTGGTTCAGAGATGAAAACAGTTGAACTCAACTAATTAAGTGGTGCTAAAAACAAATATGATGCTTACATTTGCTGATTGGCTCTAATTTTCAAGAGCCAGAGAAGATTGTAATCACATATGACACCTTTCATGCAGGTTTATAGAATTGTGTCTTTACTATTTCATCACCCTTATTGCATTGTTAGTATCTAGTGTATTACATCCTCCATTTAGTCTATTAAGCCTTCAGTATTCTATCATATTAGGGCAACCAATCAAAAAACTCAGCTCAAACCAATTACAATTCCATCACCTACTTTTATATAAATGCTCTCTGTGTAGGGTTTACAATTTTAGGATTTCTTAGTTTAGCCTATTGACACATTTCAATATGTTTTTTCAGATATGCCTCGTTTTTGCACTAACAAAGTAGATCATTTTTGAGTCACAAAGGCGAAACTTGACTACCATATGGAAAGCCTACAAACTGTATTTTGGCTGCAGAATAGGAGACCAAAACAAATGTTTGGCTCCACACATATTCTGCAATAGATGCATCACATCTTACCCTGTGGTGGCATGCGAAGAGGCAATCTATGCCTTTTGCATTCCCAATGATCTGGAGAGAGCCAACCAATCACACTACTAATTCCCATTTCTGCATGGTGCCCCCATTAGGAAAAGAGTTTCAGGAAAGAAGTGGACTTTACAGTATCCAAACCTTCCATCTGCAGTACGTCCAATACCACATATAGAAGAACTGGTGGGTCCAAAAGCTCCAGAAACATTTTCATTTGAGTCAAGTGAGAAACAAGAGGGCACTTGGTGTCAAAAATTCTGGGTCGTTAGAGGAAGACGCTTCATGTCAGCAACCTCAACTGAACCCACCTAACACCACAAAGTGAAGTGAACCATCTTGTTAGAGATTTGGATCTGCCCAAGAGTAAGGCTAAGCTCGTAGTCTTCCGGTAACAGCAGTGGAGTCTCCAAGTGGGTGATGTTCGGATTTCTTTGTTCCGCAACCATAATAAAGATCTTGTCCAATACTTAATGGTGGGCGATCTTTTGGCATTGCAACAACATCAACTGTTTAATGGAGGTGTACCGCCCCATCGTCAGTGGCCGAGCTGCTCGGATCCGGAGCCGCGGTGGTTTGAGGGGTCTCCGGGTCAGGGGGATCCGCGCGGACACTCGATTAAAAAGGGGGGATATGTACTGGTTTTTTTTTGGAAAGTTCGTGATGCCACCCACGGTGCGTGGTAATGTGAGGGACCACCGCTGCCATTGGGGAGCCCGGTGACGAAGGTGCGGCAGCCTGATGTTTAACCCCTCCGTGGGTAGGGGGTTTGTGTCCCGGGACTCGTTGGTGATAGGATGGTGTTTGGGTGCCGTTGGGGATAGGAACAGGGGTTTTCAGTGTACTCACTCAGTCCCGGAATAACTACACCGACAGCTTGTAAACCAGAATTCTGAGCGCCACTGCAGCCTACAGGGAGCACGCCTGGATCCGTGCCCTTGGTGTTGCTGTTAGTCCGTGGCCCTGTCCTTGGCACCTTCGTCTCTGTTGGAATCATGGGTATAAAACTCTTCGGGTCCCGCTCACCCGTTTGGCTAACGGAGTGTGCTTGCTCTCAGGATTCACGCGTAGGATTTCTTTGGACTGTAGTGGGAAAGTCCTACGCCATCGGTGCGCTAGTACCCCGATTTTGGAGCGGGTTGGGGATGACACTTGAAGTCTTCACCCCCGTCAGGTAAATTACCGTAACGCGTGAAGCTACTTTCCGGCCTAGGGTCCACGTACCCCGTCGTGCCCTGACCCCTGCCCGGTGACAGCTCAAGGCCGCCGGGTGCCCTCCTCGGCAGTCCGTGCCCCTTGACACTGTCCCCTGTGACCGGGATTCCAGCTCCTACCAGGCCTAGACCAACGTCTGCCACCTAGTACACAGGAGCTCTCCTCCGTGGCCTCTCCTCACGAGAGCCACCACTACTCCTCTCCACTCCACTGTCTCAACACAACTCAACTCAACTGTCACTTTCCTCACTTTCCCCTCACCAACCCCCCATGTGGGTGGCCCTATTCCCTTCAGGCCCCCCAATGGTGTGTCTGGTAGGTTAAAGTGGGTAGTGTTCCTAGGATTTTGATTGGCTTAAGTGTACCACCCCACTCTCAGCAGCCGAGCTGCTCGAATCCGGCCCTTCTGTGGGTGGCTCGAGGGTCTCCGGACCCGGGGACCTCACGATCACTTCAAATGAAAAGGGGTAGTGATGGGATGGTGGATTTAGGACGTATATGTACGGGCTGAGCCGTACGGAGTTCGTGACGCCACCCACGGTATGTGGTGATATTGGACACCACCGCTGCAGTTACGGGGCACCCGGGGGAGATGTTGTGCAGTAAGTTGTTGACCGTTCCGTGGGCAGAGATGGTGGCCCCGGGACCCGTTGGGGAGGTTGGCGATGCAGGGAGATGGGCGACCGCAGGGTGCTGGTGTACTCACTATTAGAAAACACACGAGTCTCTGGTAAACCAAGGTGATGGTGGTCGGTGCCTGAAGCCGGCTGCGTTCTGGTTCCCCGACCTGGCTGGTGGTCTCTGTCTTTCTCCTGTAGAGGTGAGGTAGCTCCGGCACACCGTTTATTTCCCAATTGCAAATCACACACAAAAAAATGGAGGGTGAATGTCTCTTTGAATTTTTATTGAAAAAAGATGATACAGTTGCAGAGTGTCCGCCTATGACAACGTTTCGGCCATCGTCTCGGCCTTCATCTGGTCGGACAGACTGACTGATTGAGTGGTGGTTCCCAGAAGGGCAAGAGGATAAGATAACGGTACTGGTAGAGACAGTACCTCATGTGAAAACGTAATTTGTCTATTGATGGATGGACTGGTAAATTCCTGAGACAACGATGGGGTCTCATCAATATTTTAGGATTTATCTACAGGGATATTCTGCGGTACATGAGTGATGCTAGGCTCTGTAAGAGCGTAAAACCAATCTGGTTCTGGTACCCGTATATGAGTGGCAGGATGTCAAGCAATCCCTAGGCTGGGGTACTGAGTGGCAGGTTGCTGGCCGGATAAGGTGTGGATGTCAGAGAATCTGGTTTAACTCTTAGCTCATTTGCACATGGCAGAAAACAGTGGGTAATATCCACTAGTTAAATGGGGTCCGGGGCTATATACCTCAAAAATCCGGTAAGTATGGATACCTGGAGGGCTTTAGGTTACTGCGGTATGACATGTAAAGAAGACCTATGCGTGGGCAAGCATCATGTGTAGAGACCTCTTGTGTGCCCTGTGCGTCCGGTCACTGTGGCCTTTTATCCCCCTCGGTGGGCTGTTGCCTTCAGTAAGGACTTTGGGTGGGACAGGACCTCTAGTCCTGGCCGCAATCAGTTATTTAGCTAGCCCCCAGTCGCTTCTGGACCTAGCTTCAGGGTCTAAGTACCCCCCTTTGTGCTCCGGTTTCCGAGTCGGTTGCCCGGGTCAGTACCGGTGGGCCACTACCCTGTCCCGGTCCACCTCGGTTCCACCGAGCCATCTTCCCAGCTCCTGCAGACGGAGACCGCTGTCTGCCTCCTAGTCAAAGGCACCAGGGCTCCTACCCTGGTACCTGTCAGTTTGTCTCAGGCCTCAGACACAAGCCTGACGTCCACTCTCCCTGAACTCTACCACTGCACTTCCTGTTTGAACTTTTACTGACTTTTCCCCGCCCCGGGCTGTCTAAAACTCCTAGGTGGGTGTCTTCCAACCACCTGGTTCCGCCCCCTGGTGTGTCTATCAAGCGCTGAGGGGGGTGACTAGGGTTTTGTGGTTGGCTGTGTGTTACCTGTGAGGGAAAGTGTCATGCGGGGCCCTATCTGTGACTACCTGGCCCGGCCAGGGCATCACACTCCCCCGTGGTTAAACACAGACCGTCCGAGGGCTGTCCGACCACCACCGGTTTATTTTTGCTTTTTAACTGAAAAGAGATAAAACATGTTTACAATTATAATAACATATTTACATTATATGAAAGCTTGGTTTCTTCCCTTACGGGAGGCAGTTTACTTAAACGTTGCATTAAAACATTTTATTAACCGGGAACGGGACGGGACCGGGTCCTTTTCATTTTTGCCCACCCAAGCAAACTTAGCCCTGATGCTGCCTCTAAAAACCAGGTCAGCACCCCTTTTCCCCAGTCCAGGAAACGGGTTCGGGTCTGGGTGTTGCCCACACGGGCCGGGTAATAAGTTCCTTACCCGGCAGTCTCTCTCAGAGGCCCCCCTGACCTGGAGTGTAGTCACCGGCTGCCATGGTGACGGGACCTCGGTCTACTCTGCCGCAGGCCCTTCCTCCAACCAGCCTCTCCGGAGACTCCAGGACGATGAAAAGGGTGGTGGTCTGCTGGTACAGCCTCCTCTGGCAACTGTCCCTCAGTCCACCACAGGGCAGCACGGGTCCCCAATGCCACCATCATCCACGGGCGACACTGTCCAGAAAGACCCGGTCTTCCACTGCCTGCAGTGCGGGTACGGTTACTCCTCCAGACCGGGCTCTATCAACGGGAACTGTCCTTACTCCAACTCATCTTTTCGTCTTCCACCAGGGGCTCCGACCCCTGATGGCGCCCTCTGAGGCTCCGACCGCAGTGGTGTTCAACAAGTCAGACAAGATCCTCCTTTCCTTCAACCCTGTATGCAGGATGGCATCTCCCGGTAACTTGGAGACATTCAACAAAGGTCAGGCTGCATAACGGGAGTGAGTCCTTTGTTTAAAACTTTTCAACTTTAAAACTTGTAAACTGGGGGTTAACTTACATGGTGCTGTTACCATTGCAGAGGGCCGTACTGCTCCATCCTCGGCCGGGACATCGGGCTCCCCATCCAGGTGCAGTACATCCCCGGGCTCTGAACCTCCAACGGGAATGGTGGTGGAATCGTGGACGGCACCGCTTCTTCCAGGAGCTGCGCCACAAGGGGCTCACTTGTAGCGGTACTGGCAGGCTCCAGCTGCCAGCTAATGAGGGATGACACAGGGGCCTGCGTAGCTTTATCCTGGCGCAGCACGGCTGATGCGACCCTTTGTTCACGGGCCCACACCACGGCAACCATCCTCCGGACGTCCGCCTTCCAGTCGAGCACCTGCTGCCGCGTTTGAACCCTTATCCGGACGCAGAATCTCGCCAACTCCTGCTCTAGCCAGGCAGCGGTTCCTGCAGGCAACTGGTTCGGGCTCCGGTCCTCCGCATCAAAAGCCACTCCGCCCCTACCACTTCTGGGCCCCGCCACTCCGGTGGCGGGCACCGCTCCGCCAGCCTCCCTCTGCGCCGACATCTTCCTGCTTCTCCACCTTGGTCTTTTCTTGGCACTCCTCTTTCTGGCCGGTAAGTTTCGTTTTCCGACTTCCGGCTTTGCTTTACGGCCGTGTTCCCAGGGGGCGGGGCTTCAGTTTCACGACCTTTCTCGGGGAAGGAGACCCAGGGTGGGAATTTTCGCGCCAAAAGATGGCGGCAAGATGGCGTTTTCTGGAAATTTTTCAACAGATCACCACTGACTTCAATACAAGGCGCACTTTCACCAGGTAAGTGGATGGGTAAGTATCCTGTTCGTGACGCCAGAAATTTGAGGTGTACCGTCCCGTTCTCAGCAGCCGAGCTGCTCGGATCCGGCCCTTCTGTGGGTGGCTTGAGGGTCTCCGGACCCGGGGGCCTCACGGTCACTTCAAATGAAAAGGGGTAGTGATGGGATGGTGGATTTAGGACGTATATGTACGGGCTGAGCCGTACGGAGTTCGTGACGCCACCCACGGTGTGTCGTGATATTGGACACCACCGCTGCAGTTACGGGGCACCCGGGGGAGATGTTGTGCAGCAAGTTGTTAACCGCTCCGTGGGCAGGGATGGTGGCCCCGGGACCCGTTGGAGGCTGGCGATGCAGGGAGATGGGCGACCGCAGGGTGCTGGTGTACTCACTATTAGAAAACACACGAGTCTCTGGTAAACCAAGGTGATGGTGGTTGGTGCCCGCAGCCAGCTGCGTTCTGGATCCCCCACCCGGCTGGTGGTCTCTTTCTCCTGCACCTGTTTAGAATGGTGGACTGCCTGCGCTTGCAACTTCAGGAGTCAGCTCCCGGCTTGTGGTTGCCTAAGGAGCCCTTTGCCCGCAGACGCTGGCCTGTGGGATCTCTGAGCCGTGGCTGTGGCCTTTTATCCCCCTCGGTGGGCTGTTACCTTCAGTCGGGACTTTGGGTGGGACAGGGCCTCTAGTCCTGGCCACAATCAGTTAATTAGCTAGCCCCCAGTCGCTTCTGGACCTTGCTTCAGGGTCTGAGTACCCCCCTTTGTGCTCCGGTTTCCGTGTCGGTTCCCCGGGTCGGTACCGGCGGGCTACAACCCTGTCCCGCTCCACCTCGGTTCCACCGAGCCGTCTTCCCAGCTCCTGCAGACGGAGTCCGCCATCTGCCTCCTAGCCAAAGGCACCAGGGCTCCTACTCTGGTACCTGTCAGTTTGTCTCAGGCCTCAGACACAGGCCTGACCTCCACTCTCCCTGAACTCTACCACTGCACTCCCTGTTTGAACTTTTACTGACTTTTCCCCGCCCCAGGCTGTCTAAAACTCCTAGGTGGGCGTCTTCCAACCGCCTGGTTCCGCCCCCTGGTGTGTCTATCAAGCCCTGAGGGGGGTGACTAGCGTTTTGTGGTTAGCTGTGTGTTACCTGTGAGGGAAGGTGTAATGCGGGGCCCTATTTGTGACTACCTGGCCCGGCCAGGGCGTCACATAAGCTGTTAGCAACACCAAAGGACCAGGATCTGTAACCAAGGAGGGTGGATACTGTGCAGAAGGGCAGATTGCACAATACCCTGTGGCCAGGGCGTCACAGAAGCTCTGAAGATCATAATCCAGAGGAATGGAGGCTCTTCATTGGATTCATCCAAAACAAGCCTAAAAGCCATCTTGCTGAATATTGACAATGTGCTACCTTCGATTCTGTTTGGTTATGCCGTCCACATGAAAGAAGCCTGAGATAACAAGAAACAGCTGTTGAGGCGCCTGGACTATGACCGACATTGGTGTCACCTTTGGGGTGACTTAGCGGTGGTTGCCCTCTTACTTGGTCTCGAGGGTGGATACACAAAGTCCTGCTGCTTTCTCTATGAGTTGAAGAGAACATCCACTATAAAAGAGACCAGCTTCTTCAACATTCACTACAGCCAGGGAGTAAAAATGTCCTTCATCCAACACTTGTTGACCCACATAAGATTTTGTTACCACCATTGCTTATCAAGTTGACTTTAATGAAGAACTTTGTAAAGGCAATGGATAAAAATGCAAAAAAATTCATGTATAAATTTCCAAGGTTTAGTGAAGAAAAGATAAAGGAAGGAGTCTTCATTGGACCACAGATTCGTAAGCTTCTTCAATATAAGGAGTTTCTCCATTAGTTGAAAACTGGCATAACAAAAAAATGTCTGCATCTTTATATTTGCAAAAATAATAATGTTTGAAAATACTGAAACTGTTATGCATAAATTATGTGCAGCAGTAAAAGGAAAACCCTGATATCATAGAAACAAGAGAAAACTAAAAATGTTATTGTCAGATTTGAATTCAGGAGGTGAAAATCATTAAGAAATGGCTCATTTCATAACCGAACCTGACAACTCTTGAAAATATGTAGACCAGTGCTATTACAGTGATAATTTGTAAGGATATGTTCTAATTACGTGGACTCAATATAAGCCCTTTTTGTCCGTATCTGTCTTTGAAGTTAAATACAATAGTGTAGGCTACTGCGCTATTATTCCCTACTTCAAAGGGAAAGAGATACCCAAAAATAAGCTTAAAAGGAATCTGTCGGCAGATTTTGCTACGTAATGAAGTATGGACAGAGATCCTTATTTCAGGTACAGGTCACTTATTAGGATATACAGTATATTGCTATTTCAATTAAATCAGTGTTTTATCAGCAAGTGATTATATACAGGACAAGGTGTCTTGCCTCCTGGTTTAACCACACCCCCACCACTGATTGGCAGCTTTCTGTAAACACTGTCAAAAAGCTGCCAATCAGTGATGTGGGCGGAATTATACAGAGCTCAGCATTCTAACAACTGTTAGATCTAAAGCAGAGAAAACTGTGATTTCATCACAACTGTACACAAAGTGACATATCAGTGGGATCAGGATCTCTGCCCCTATATTCTGCTGCTTTCAGATGGCATAGAAAAAAAACCTGCTGACAGATTGCCATTAAATAGAGTCCAGGGTTGCATGCTTTAAACTCATTTGATAATTACAATCTCTGGATTCTATGAGGCCAAGTTTGAATTTTGATTTTTTGGGGGGTTCAGACGGAACCTTCAGTGGAATCAATAAATGTGAATTCCCAATTGGGCAATAAATGGATATTCCCAATTTTTTTGATTGGTGGGGGGGTCTAACTTCTTGGACGTGAACTGATGCAGTTAATTATGGGGCTGCAATCCTGATTTAGTCCTGTGTCCCTGCCCAAGTCTTCTATGCCCTGCTGTGCCCCACCGCCTAGTTGTATAGGGAACTACAGCAAGCCCAATTCACTTGAACAGGACCGTGCTTGGGTTTACTGCAAATAGGACAATAGTAAGGGTGTGTTGCCCTAAATCAGGCTTTAGGGGAGTAGTTATATTGGGTTTCTTACTATTAAATTGCTCTTTAGTAAAGGATGGTTGGCATCTGTGGTTGCTTGGGGGTGGGGGGTGGGAATGGTCTTAGGAGGGTGACGGAAGGACCACAGGATATCTGAATGGACATGCTTGGACTCTAGTGTTGAGGTCAAAGTAGTGATCTTACCGATGACCTAGATTCCTCCATTCCTTCCATGCATCCTTCAGTCTAATGCTTGCTCAGCACAAAACAAGGGAATAACACAGTTACTAGTTGCAGAGGATACAGCAGGGGATAAAGGAGCAGATTATTTTCTTATTGTACTGTCGAAGAACACACACCTGAATAACGGGGTTAAAAAAAAATGCACAGGGTTAAAAAAAAAAACAACATGGCGTCCTTTTCCAAAAACAGCACCACACCTATCCACAGGGATTGCACTCACTTCAGACAGGTGTGGCGCTGTGTCCGTAACAAAGGCGCCATGTTTTTTTTTAATCTTGTGCCACCACACCCGCTAACGACTCGTCTCCTTTCTGCAGTCTGGTCTGCCTTGCTCATGCAAACTTTAAAGAAACCTTTTTTCCACCCCTGATTGAAATAGAGGAAGGTTATTCCAATCTGATCACAATGATCATGCTGCTTTCATGCCCGGTGCATCGGCATAACCAGGGATGCACCACAGACTGCCCATGGTGCGCATTGTCAAGGAGAGCAATGCGTGGCTTCATCCGACCACAGGGGGCAGTACTGATCCATTAGGAGTTGAGGAATGGATGTGGATTCAAGTCACACGAATGGTTACACAGTGGAAGCGTATGACGTTGGAAAAGTCATGCATGAGCGACAGAAAAGCAAAAAAAAAAAAAAGCACAAAGCACAGGCAACAACGAAAAAAGGTAATGGGGCACTGGAGAGGCCGCTAGGACTTACCTTCACTGTGCTGGCTTCCTGCACTGCCACTGCCATAGCTGAATCCGGGCTCTTGGTATGTCGAGGGGAAGCAGGGTGGTGCTAGAGGATACTGGTAGGGATATCCCTGACCTATAGGCCAGGGAGCAGCTGACTGCGGGAGGGGAGCCAGGGTGTCCTGATCAGATGCCCCACTGGACCCATCGTTAAGATTCAGTGCTGCCACATCTGATAAGCAAATACAAAGGACTATCAGTTATTTCTGGATGTATACATGGTCCTACATTACAACTGCGAGGCCAAAATATAAAGGCCGCCAATAGTGAATACCATGTAATTGCACAATAAATTCATGACTCATGGGCGCCATTCTACTCAAGTCCAATGCCTCTACTCTTTGAGGCAATGAAAACAAAAACAATATTGTAGAATGTTTATTGGAGATATGGAGGCTAATTACGTCTATTAATGGAGGAGGAAAAACCAGGTGCTGGGTTCACTAATGTCCTGGGATGGGTTATATGGCAACATCACAAAGGACCACAAAGGCAGACAGAACACAACGCTGCTTCACATTGATCGTGGGTTCTTAACCTTGTTAATCCCGGGGCAATAAAATAAGCTGTAAAGTTTGTATGACATATATTATTCATAGTGTGCCCCAGTCCAAAAGGTGTTCCCGGGTCTACAACTCATTAGTGTCTGAGCACTGGTTGTCCTTTGCTTTAATGGCGTTGGGTCCGCACACAATAGCTATGTCTATCCATTCCATAAACATTCACCAAGAGATAAGGGACCCCTGTTTTCCTGATTAATTTAGGTCACAGTGGTGGGACCCCCATGTATCACAGAAAATTTGGGTGCTGTGGCTCCTTCCTGCTCAGTGGTTGTCCCATCCAACCGCTGCACATGGAACTGCAACAAAGCTCCATTCACTTGTAAGTCCCTGTATAATTGGTGGACCCTTCATTCTCAGGATTAGCAGGGGTCCTAGACGTTTGGCTCCTATTAACTGTAATGGTATAGAGTATCCTAATCATATTCTGTAGTATTAATAAATGGGAATACCCCTTTTCTTTCTAGGGAATCTGCATGGCATTTGTATACTTCAACCTATGATCAAATAGGCATTTCTGTAAGAACTTCCGCTGTCTCTATCCTTCCAAACACCTTATTAAATGGAATCTGTCAGCAAGTTTTTGCTATGTAAGTTGTAGAGAGCATGCTGCAAGGATTAACACATAGAATTCAGGGATGCCTTTTTGTCAAGGTCCGATCTGTTGCTTATTTGCTATGTTTTGTTTAAAGGGAACCTGTCAGGTCCAATATGCACCCAGAGCCACGAGCAGTTCTGGGTGTATATCTCTAATCCCGGCCTAACCATCCCTGTATACACTAGCATAGATAAAGGGATCTTTAGAAAAAGTATTTCTAAAGATCCTTTATGATATACTAATGAGCGACGGGACTAGTCACAAGGGCTTTATTTCCCCCGACTAGTCTGCCCTCTTAGCACGCCCACAGGTGCGATCTAACATGCTATTCAATGCCCATTGCCCAGCGTTATCAGCGGTGACGCGCGTACCTGTGTCTGTTGCGCATGGTCAGAATGCCTGGCACTTCCGGTCATGCGCACTAGACCTCTCTGAAGCCGGCATGCATACACTTGGCTTCATAGTGCACATGACCGGAAGTGCCAGGCATTCTGATCATACGCACTGACCCTAAACCTGGCGTCGGACGCGATGACCGTGGACAGGTATGCGCGTCATTGCTGATGACGCTGGGCATTAAATAGCATGTTAGTACGCTCCTGTGGGCGTGCTAACATAAGAGGGTGGACTAGCTGGCGGAAAACACGCTCTTGCAACTAGTCCCTGCGCTCATTAGCATATCATAAAGGATCTTTAGAAATACTTTTTCTAAAGATTTCTTTCTCTATGCTACTAGATACAGGGACGGTTAGGCAGGGATTAGCAATATGCACCCAGAACTGCTCATGGTTCTGGGTGCATAGTACACCTGACAGGTTCCCTTTAAACAGCAGGACTTATGCTTGCTTGGACTACAATGTCACACGCACTCCCCCTCCTCTGATTGACACATCTCTGTCAATTTACAATCACTACTGAGAGCCAGGTATGGGTGGGGATAGCTTTTTCTGCTCTATTGCATTGCTAAATCTAAAAATTCTGTGTCAGAACGGCTGCACCCAGTAATCTAAGTGATACATTATTGGAATCAGAATCTCTTTGTCTATAACATGCTGCTTTCAGATGAGGTAGCAAAAACCTGCTGACAGAGTGCCTTTAAGTTGGCCATACACATTAGTTAGCACCTGAATGATCATTTACCTGACAGTCATCTCTCTTGTCACCTCCATACAAAGGGATGAACAGCACAGACGTGCCTTTTTGTGCTTTCTATGAGAGAATCATCTAGTAGCGGCTAATCTCCCCCCCAAAAAACAAAGGATCAGGCAATTACATTCCAACAGCCCATTCCTTTTGTCCCCTGTCATAATCTGTCAGGGAACAGTCAGGAGGTCCCTATGTACTGTACATTGGTGGATCCCGCTGTAATTGGCATCTTTTTCCCAATGTGTATGGGGACCAGTTACTGGTCTAACCAACCTGGTCTTTTATAAGTAATGATGAATCTGTGTCCTACCCATTTGTCATTTACAAGTGGGTGTATTTAATGCCAACTACATAAACCTCTGAATCAAAGAAGGATCCTACAGCCCACGGGTCCCTACAGCACAGGTTAAGAACCCTGATGTCCAGCGCATGGTGTAGTGATGGCGTTTGCCCCAAACATGACAAAACCATAACCAGCGGGCTCTTCTTTGTACAGACACGCAACAGGATGAGACGGAGAAATAGGCAAAAGGACGGGCATGTAAAAATAAAAATGGTAATCCTTCTCTAGTGTCCCATTGCTGTGTAGATCGAATCAAAAGATGTATGTGCAGTACCAACATACAAGCCAATCTAACACACTAATCCTACTACTAGATGGGGTTCATAATTCCCCTACTACTTACTACTTATTAAGGTTTTAAGGTCACAGAGCGTAATTTAAAAATAACCTGTCACCTAGACAAAAGTTGCCAGTTTTAGCACTTGCTCTATTCCCGCTGCTCCTGATTATTCCACTTTTTTGTTTTTTAAAATCCATCAGATATGGACCCTTTTATTTAGTGCAAATTTTTATTGCTAAAAGTATAAAGGCTACCATCTAATTATTGAGTTTTTAAGGGCACTTGTATTAAAAAGAACCTGTCATTTGGTAAAAAGTTGCCAGTTTTAGTACATATTCTATTCCCGCTGCTCCTCTAAATATTCTACTTTTTTCTTTTTTTAAAACAAGTCAGAGATACAGATTTTTTTATGTAGTGCAAATTTTTATTGTCTAAAAATCTAATGGCTACCTTCTACTTATTAACGTTTTAAGGGCACAGAGCTTAAATTAAAAAGAACCTGTCACCTGGTCAAAAGTTGCCAGTTTTAGCACTTGTTCTATTCCCGCTGCTCCTCTGATTATTCCACTTTTTTGTTTTTTAAAATCCGTCAGATATGGACCCTTTTATTTAGTGCAAATTTTTATTGCTAAAAGTCTAAAGGCTACCTTCTACTTATTGAGTTTTTAAGGGCACTCGTATTAAAAAGAACCTGTCATTTGGTAAAAAGTTGCCAGTTTTAGCACTTATTCTATTCCCGCTGCTCCTTTGATTATTCCACTTTTTTCTTTTTTAAAATCCTCAGAGATATGGGCCTTTTTATTTAGTGAATTCTTTTATTCCCAAAAGTCTAATGGCTGCCTTATACTTATTGAGGTTTTAAGGGCACTCGTATTAAAAAGATCCTGTCATTTGGTTATAAGTTGCCAGTTTTAGAACTTATTCTATTCCCGCTGCTCCTCTAAATATTCTAATTTTTTCTTTTTTAAAACCCATCAGAGATACAGATTTTCTTATTTAGTGCAAATTTTTATTGTCTAAAAATCTAATGGCTACCTTCTACTTATTAACGTTTTAAGGGCACAGAGCTAATATTAAAAAGAACCTGTTACCTGGTCAAAAGTTGCCAGTTTTAGCACATACTCTATTCCCGCTGCTCCTTTGATTATTCCCCTTTTTTTCTTTTTTAAAATCCATCAGAGATATGGTTTTTTTTATTTTGTGCACATTTTTATTGTCTAAAAGTATAATGACGCCCTGTTTATCCCATGAACCATACCTTCTTGATAAAGACCATCAAAATTAGCACTAAATAAAAAGATCCATATCCCTGATGGATTTAAAAAAAGAAAAAAGTGGAATAATCAGGGAAGCAGCGGAAATAAATAAGAGAAAACACTGGCCACTTTTGACCTGGCAAAGCTCATATTAAAGGGCTTTCCACTTTGTTAAACTGATCCCTATGAGAAACTGATCATTAATCAGCTGCAATCTGCAGAGGAACCTGGCAGCAAGTGTTTAGTTTTCCTGCAGTGCCCCCGCAGGAGAAATAAAGCATTACACAGGGCCTATTGAAATGAATGGTCAGTTGTATAATGCAGTGATGTGCTGGATCCTCCGGGAGGAGACAGCTAGTAGTAATAGTTAATCATCTATTGAGCAATGGGATACTAAGGCTTGGGGACGCCATTTCTGTATTGTAACATTCAGCCATTGATAGTCATTGCATTTATCACAGTGACTTTTTGGTGGTTGCAAAACCCCAACTTTGGGCTGTCAGGGCATGTTGAGAGTGGTGGCTGAAATTCCAACTGTTGGGGTCCGTTGATCCATCAAAACTCCTCTCACTACTATACTAAATGGCACAAGGAGGGGGGATTCGGTACTTACTACCACACAGATCTCCAAAGACGTAGTAGCACTGTTCTGAGAAGGTGATCTTGTTCACGGTGTGTCTGAGGTAGCCATGCTTCAACATACTGCTGGCATATTTTCTAGCTTCTCGACGCTCTTTGAAGCCTTCTACGTGAGTGTACAACCAGTCTACAACATCGGCACCTGAGGGGGGGAGATCAACCAAAACTAAATCAGGCATGGGTGTCATAATGTGTAACACTGCAATGATTCCTACATAATATCCAAACGTTAAAGACAAGATGTCAAACTCAGTACTATTGCATGGAGAAACATGGCTCCACTACACATCTGTTAGGCACAGAAAAAAAGGGGGACAGTAGATACCAGAAGAGGCCCAAGATTGGGACATATATATCAGGATGGTGACATATAGCAGGATGGGGACATATGTAGCAGGATGGCGGACATTTTTACCAGGATGGGGTTATATATAGACCAGGATGTGGGCTAGAATGGGGGACACTTTTTACCAGGATAGGGTTATATATACACCAGGATGTGGGCTAGAATGGGGAACATATATACCAGGATGGGGGACATATATATCTCGATGGAGAGACACATATGCCAGGATGGGAGACTTACCAAGATGAGGGGCCTATATAGCAGGATGGGGGACATATTTACCAGGAAGCAGCCCAGGAAGGGGGACATTAAAACAGGATGGGTGACAGTAGAACAGGATGGGGGACATTACTACATAATGGGGGGGGGGGACCTGTATGTCTTTATAGGATTTAGAACACCAAATGTATACATACTGTACATCTGACCAACATAACGGGGGGGCAGGTACAAATTTTGCATCAGGGCCCATCGAACTCTAGTTACACCACTGTATCTAGTTTTTACCTACAATTTGGCATCTGTTCTCATATATGGGGGAAAAAAAGTTTCACGCTTCTAGAGTAAAAATCAGCCTTGAAGCATGGATGGAGTCAATGTGTTGTCCATTTTTTTATGGAAAAATTGACTTAAAAGGGTGAGTTTGACCCTTCACTAGGATCAAAAGCGGATAAGCGGTCTGTAAAAAACATGGACTTGTGCACAGCCCTATAGACTATAATAAATATGTGTTCTATCCGCGTATGAAGACGGTATCTCATACAGCAATCCTGCAATGCAATATGTATGTCAGAAATAGAAGAGAAGGTTCATGAGGACTGGGCTCCAGCAACAATGAAAAGATGTTAAAACATATCTTTTACTGTGCAATTAAAAAAATAAAAAGGCAAGAAAAATCAGAAGGATCAAAAAGATTAAGGATCCATAAGCTTAAGCGTTTCGAGATAAAGTCTTATTCATAGCTTTGAATAATGGTTGTTAACCTGAAACGTGTAAGCTGATTCATCCTAATCTTTTTTAATTCATCTCTTATTTCTCACCATGTTTTTAATTATACAATAAAAGTTATGTTTTTGTCATAAGCAGGTTTTTACCAACATCCGACCATCATGGCAGCATCAGGATCTGTGGAGACTACAGACTCTGGCACTCTGCCTGCTAACTTCCCTGATATCTGTGATCATCGCAGGCAGACTCGGGTGTCGACTCACAGACCTGTAGTTCATAGGCAGGCTAGCAAGAGTTAAGCTGGTGTCACACATAGCGACGACGACAACAACGTCGCTGCTAAGTCACTATTTTCTGTGACGTAGCAGCGACGTCCCGTCGCTGTCGCTGTGTGTGACATCCAGCAACGACCTGGCCCCTGCTGTGGGGTCACCGGTCGTTGCTGAATGTCCTGCTTCATTTTTTGCTCGTTGCTCTCCCGCTGTGACGCACACATCGCTGTGTGAGACAGCGAGAGAGCGACGAACTGAAGCGAGCAGGGAGCAGGAGCCAGCATCTGGCAGCCTGCGGTAAGCTGTAACCATGGTAAACATCGGGTAACCAAGAAGCCCTTTCCTTGGTTACCCGATATTTACCTTAGTTACTAGCGTCCGCCGCTCTCACGCTGCCAGTGCCGGCTCCCTGTTCCCTGCACACGTAGCTGGAGTAAACATCGGGTAATTAACCCGATGTGTACTCTGGCTAGGAGTGCAGGGAACAGGGAGCCGGCACTGGCAGCGTGAGAGCGGCGGACGCTAGTAACTAAGGTAAATATCGGGTAACCAAGAGAAGTGCTTTCCTTGGTTACCCGATAATTACCTTAGTTACGCTTCCACGCGTCGCTGCTGGCTGGGCGCTGCTCACTGGTCGCTGGTGAGATCTGCCTGTTTGACAGCTCACTAGCGACCATGTAACGACGCAGCAGCGATCCTGATAAGGTCAGATCGCTGGTCGTGATCGCTGCTGCATCGCTATGTGTGACACCACCTTTAATCTCTGCTGGGCTGCTTGTTAGACTCCTTTGAACACATACTGTGGGGAGCCAGTCACATTTGCTCCCCTCCTATATATGCTGGTTGGACTAGTACACCAATGCCAGCTATAGCTTCTCTAGGCTGGTCTGGTGAGGTGTTGTGATCCAGACTTACTGTTGGTTGTACTTTAGTGCTGTGAGTGGTTGTGGTGTTAACCCTTGTTGTCCTTTTGCCTTACTTATCTTCCTTTTCTCCTTAGTTTCTTACTGTTTATTCCTGTGAGTTTGCAATGTGTCTAAGTTTTGGTATTTCCCTGTCTGTCTTTATCTGTGTTGTCATCACATTCCTTCCCTGGGGGAAATAGTTTAGTGATGGTTAGGAGAATAGTAAGGCACAGGACTCCAGCATCTCCACCATCAAAGGTAATCTGGAAGTTAGGAATAGCCTTGGGTCCCCTAGCGGAAGGGACAGTATAGGAGTCCCCTGTCCCTCGCTATCCTGCAGTCACATCGTGACAGTTTTAGCCTTTTAATTGGTACTGGAGCCCAATCCTCATGGACCCTCTCTTCCATTTCTGATCTGGATACCAGCATGGTGTGTCTGTACACTCCCTTCACCACACCTTGACCAAACAAGGTCTACCAGTGTTCCAACGTGTTTTTACACTGAATTGTCTTTACTGGAAGGTACCACTTTTCCTCCAATGCAATATATAATCTAAGCTGTGAAAGAGAGATCATATCATGGCGGACTGATGGGAGTGGATACATGTGTATACAGTGCTGCAGGTATGGTAATTATGGGTCTGTTTAGTTTATATTCAGAAGTAATGGTCTAGGCAGAAGAGGATAATTACTCCGACCATGCAATGAACAATACACATGAGCTGGTATGTGCGGGAACCCCATTGTATTCTTACTAGCTTACAATAGACCTCACACAGTGACAAATAATCACACATGTACAGCTGTCCGTCGCAAAGGAGGAAAGCAGAAAGTGATCCGGGCATGTAAGTGATACACCACAACCTTTACCCCCTCCTCGGTTACACCGATCCTTATGGAGTTTGAGTTTAATTACTGCTGGTCACACTATTTAACACTTGATCATCGTCACAGCACATTAAAGAGGGTAATCCGTGATGTATGTGCTGCAGGGATTTGCACTCCTCGGCATACGGTACGGTGAACACAGGCTGGAGGTATCTTTGTCCAAATCGGAAGATTTATCGAAGGTCAAATCTTCACCAAAAACAAAATGTTCAACCTTCCGGCATAAAGCAGACGCAAAACAAAAATAATCCATACAGCGGTTCGGATCACACAGGATTTAGCCCGACTCTGGGCAGGACTGACCAGCACAACAGGTTTGTCCACACAGACACCTGTCTTTTAATTGAGCTGAATATGAGATATGGAACGACCAGTCCCACCCAGCTCTTCTGGTTATTCCTAAAACCTGGATCCAAAATCCAGGTCCATTAAAACACCTCTGAGAACTATATGTGCTGGAAGCTGCTTCTCCGGGTCCTACATCACAGAGGTTTGCCACCTCAGTGATACATACCTCCCATCTAGGAAATATCCTGTGCCACTTTACAGTGCAAACACCAAATTAATCTTAATTAGATAATCTAATACATATTAAAGGGATTGTCTCATCACTGTGCATCTTATTATTGTCAGGTCAAACAGTGATCACTATAGAAAAAATGAACAGTCATCGAGATCTACCCATCTGGAATAAGCCATATGGAAAAGGGTTGACACCACGAGACAACCCCTTTAATATAAATAATTTAACACAAAATGAATGTTCAAACCAAGCACAGTATGGCGGAGCAATTCAGTACAACTTCCCACCCCCTTGTTTCTAATCTAAGCCCTTCCCTTGGACTTTTCTAGCTATTATCAGTGCTGTAGAGTCGGAGTCAATGTCCATTTTGGTGGAGTCGGCATAAAATAAACTGACTCTGACGCCTAAATTATATAAAAAATTGGGTACAGAGATTCAATGCAATATGTTCGGAATACTTTTTTTTCATAACAATTTGGGAAAGTTATAAAATGTCCTATAAATGTCTGTTCTATTCCTGATCTATGGATCTAGGATTTTAGTTGAGATAAATCTGTGCTGCACTTTATGCACATGCTCGGTAGCCTATTTACAGAATAATGTGTTGCCTATTTACAATTTATTAATGTTTTTTGTGTTCTAAGATTTTATTCCAATAAATATATTTTATGTTCTATCGAAACAGCTTGATTATTTTTTAATAATGGTGATGACAAGCCTGATGTTACCATTTTACTACAGTAAATTTATCACTTAAACATGACCCATGTATGAGGGAGTCGGGAGTTCAAGTCACAGTTGGGGAAATTGAGGAGTTGGAGTCGGAGGTTTGGCTTACCGACTCCACAGCCCTGGCTATTATTCCAAAAAGTATCCTAAACTGATGTATTCTAACCTAATCAATTCTAAAACCCCCTTACTTACCCCTGCATTGCATGTTAAGGCCCCCTGCTGCCCATCGATAAGCAGCATAAACATTAGACAGTGGCACCATTACATCCACAACACTGAAGCTGCTGGCTCTGTCCTCTTCAAAGAAGAAGCTCAATGCATTCGGCACACGTGTGTATATATGTGTATACATATATACACATATATACATACACACACACCGTATATATATATATATATATATATATATATATATATATATATATATATTATATATCTAATGAAATATTGTTTAATAGGTCAAGAACCATGTAAAAACAACAACAAATACCAGCATACTTGGAAACTTAGCAGTGCATGTAATGTAACAGAATCCTCAGGGGATTATTCTTCATTAACCCCCTGAGGAAGGAAAATCATTATAGGCGAAACACAAGTTGTGGATGCAGACATGTGTGGTTACCTTGTTTGAGTACAATATACCATGGGTAAGGGCATTTTCTGATGTATATATAAATAAAAATGCCCACAAACAATGGTATAATGCTCACAAACAAGGTCACCATAGATGCCTAAATCCACAACATGTGTTTCGCCTATAATGATTTTGCTTCCTCAGGGGTTTAATGAAGAATAATCCCCTGAGGAGTCTGTTACATTTAATGCACTGGTAGGTTGCCAAGTATGCTGGTATTTATTATCTTATGTGGTTTTTAACTACGTAAACAATATTTTATATATGTAATTCTAATAAAAAAAACATACTTTTTTAGCCATGTGTTTTTTCCCCCATTTATTTCATGACCACAATCATGTACCTGCTGGATTATTTGTTTCTACGTACATATTTTATATATATATATATATATATATATATATATATATATATATACATACACATGTGGATATATATATATATATATATATATATATATATATATATGTATGTATATATATATATATATATATATACATATATAGTGTATATACATACACACACACACACACACACACACACATATATACGGTATATATTTAAAAATTTGACAAGAAAGTAAATTGTTTATATATTTTTACTTTTCAAATTTTACTTTCCATAGTTTCATGCACAATGGAATAGTATAGAGTAATGATTGTCAATGAGGTTGTTACATCATAGGGGGTCGACCTACCAATTACCGCATTAGATATGGTAATCTTTAGCCACATCCGGTCCCGAATTTCCAGCCCTGAATCTGGCAGTTGCATCACCTTCACTATAGTCGCCATGTCGCTCTTAACGGACAGAGAAGACTCTTCTAGTTCTGCAATAAAAGAAGATAAAAAGTTTTAATTCCGACATCTTCAGTATTTCATTATTAAAGGGAAATGTGCTCGATGATCATCAGACCCAAGATACAAATGGCTTTATGTGTATTTGTTGTGTTATATAAAATATATAAAACATATAATATTGTTACTGTTTATAAGATTATAATATTGTAAGAACCTCTTTAAAACTGCTGGTCAGAAATGATAACTCATTATGCCAAACTCTGGCTTATTATCTCAGAGCCTTAGCGTATTACCTAACAGCACTTGCTTATTATCTGCCATTACTTTGCGGTAGTAAACCAGTGGTCTATCTCCTAACACTAGCTTATTACCTTACCGCACTACCTTATTACCACACAGCACATTTATTATCTCAGAGCACTGACTTATTCCCTCAGAGTAGTAACTTTTAAACCCAGAGCACTGACTTATTACCTGAAAGCATTCTATAACCATCTGAGGGCACTAGATTATTACCTTACAGTTATCGCAAAGCGTTGGGTTATTATCGCTTATGGTTGATTTGTTGACTTATCTCAAAATATTGATTTATCATCTCAGAGCATTGACCTATTACCTGAAAACTTTGGGTCATTATCTCAGGGCACTAGCTTATTACCTTATAGCACTATATTATTACTATACAGCACAGTTATTATTTCAAGGCATTGGGTTATTATCTCACAAGATTGACTTATTATCGCGGAATACTGATTTATCATCTCAGAGCAATGACCTAGTACCTGAAAACATTGGATTATTATCTCAGGGCACTAGCTTATTACCTTATAGCACTACTCTATTACCCAACAAAAAATAGTTATTATCTCAGAACACTACTTAAATACCTTACAGCTCTACCTTGTAAGGGGTGCTTCACACACAGCGAGCTCACTGCCGAGATCGCTGCTGAGTCACGCTTTTTGTGACGCAGCAGTGACCTCATTAGCGATCTCGCTGTGTGTGACACTGAGCAGCGATCTGGCCCCTGCTGCGAGATCGCTGCTCGTTACACACAGCCCTGGTTCGTTTTCTTCAAAGCCGCTCTCCTGCTGTGACACACAGATCGCTGTGTGTGACAGCAAGAGAGCGACAAATGAAGCGAGCAGGGAGCAGGAGCCGGCGTCTGACAGCTGAGGTAAGCTGTATCCAAGATAAACATCGGGTAACCAAGGTGGTTACCCGATATTTACCTTAGTTACCAGCCTCTGCAGCTCTCACGCTGCCTGTGCTGCCGGCTCCGGCTCTCTGCACATGTAGCTGCTGTACACATCGGGTTAATTAACCCGATGTGTACAGCAGCTAGGAGAGCAAGGAGCCAGCGCTAAGCAGTGTGCGCGGCTCCCTGCTCTCTGCACATGTAGCTGCATTACACATCGGGTTAATTAACCCGATGTGTACTGTAGCTATGGTAGGAGAGCAAGGAGCCAGCGCTCAGTGTGCGCGGCTCCCTGCTCCCTGCACACACAGCTGTGCGCTGGTAACTAATGTAAACATCGGGTAACCATACCCGATGTTTACCTTAGTTACCAGTCTCCGCAGCTTCCAGACGGCAGCTCCGTGCAAGCGCAGCGTCGCTTGCACGTCGCTGCTGGCTGGGGGCTGTTCACTGGTCGCTGGTGAGATCTGCCTGTTTGACAGCTCACCAGCGACCATGTAGCGATGCAGCAGCGATCCTGACCAGGTCAGATCGCTGGTCGGATCGCTGCTGCATCGCTAAGTGTGAAGGTACCCTTAGACTCAGCACATGTACTATCTAAAAGAACTGGTTTATTATCTCACAGAATTGACTTATTATCTCAAAGTACTAACTTATTATTGCTGAGCAGTGACTAATTACCAGGAAACATTAGATTACTAATCTCGGGGAACTAGCTTATTACCTTACAGAATTACCTTATTACCACACAGCACAGACTTATTATCTCAGAAAACTAACTTAATACCTTACAGCATGGTCTAATTAACACACAGCACAGAGTCTTATTACCATGGAGCACTTCCTAATTACCTCAAATTAATGGTCTATTAATCTCTGGGCATTTTCTTATTATCTCAGAGCACTTGCTTATTACCTCAGTTACTATTCTACAACTCCCATATAAAATGAATCTGTATGTTGGGCATTTCACAGTACTGTTTTATCCGAGAGCACTGGTTATTAATCTCTGGGCACTTTCTCATTATCTCAGAGCACTTGCTTATTATCTCAATTTTTTATTCTACAACTCTCATATAAAGATGACTCTGCATGTTGGGTATTTCACAATACTGTTTTATCCCAGAGTATTGATTATTAATCTCTGGGCACTTGCTCATTATCTAAGATATTATCTAAGAGTACTTGCTGAATATCTCCATTTATTATTCTACAACTCCCATATAAAGATGAATCTGTATGTTGGATATTTCACAGTACTGTACTGTTTTATCTCAGAGTACTGGTTATTAATCTCAGGGCACTTGCTCATTATCTAAGAGCACTTGCTTATTATCTCAGTTTATTATTCTTTAACTCCCATATAAAGATGAATCTTCATGTTGGATTTAGTTGTCTATTAAAAACTCAGCACTAGTCTATAGTGCAGCAAATGTTTGTGAAACCAAAGACTGTGACAGTGTAGTAAATGCTGTAATTCATCAAGCTAGGATTAGCCTCAACAGAAAACTGAATTATTAATAACATTGTGATTGGAGGAGCGTCAATTAGATAAATTAGAGATCAGTAATTCAGACTAGGTGATTTCCTTCAGCCTTAGATCCGTGATGGATGATTATTAAAAGAATCTTGTAGGATCTTGTAGGATCAGATTATAGCCACCATGACAATATCCATGCAAAGCAAGGCCAACCATGAGGAACACACCAAATGTATTTCTACTAAAGTCAGACCTCAATCGTGGTAGTGTATGTAGAGGAGGTTTCATAGATAACCGGGGTAGGGTATGTAGAGGAGGTTTCATAAATAACCGGGGCATGGTATGTAGAGGAGGTTTCATACATAACCAGGGTAGGGTATGTAGAGGAGGTTTCATAGATAACCAGGGTAGGGTATGTAGAGGAGGTTTCATACATAACCAGGGTAGGGTATGTAGAGAAGGTTTCATATATAACCAGGGTAGACTATGTAGATGAGGTTTCATATATATAACCAAAGTAGGGTATGTAAAGGAGGTTTCATATCTAACCAGGGTAGACTATGTAGAAGAGGTTTCATATATAGCTAGGGTACGGTATGTAGAGGAGGTTTCATATATAACAGGGGTAGGGTATGTAGAGAAGGTTTCATACATAGCCGGGGTAGGCTATGTAGAGGAGGTTTCATATATAACAGGGGTAGGGTATGTAGAAGAGGTTTCATATATAACAGGGGTAGGGTATGTATAGAAGGTTTCATACATAGCCGGGGTAGGCTATGTAGAGGAGGTTTCATACATAGCCGGGGTAGGGTATGTAGAGGAGGTTTCATACATAGCCAGGGTAGGGTATGTAGAGGAGGTTTCATAGATAACCAGGGTAGGGTATGTAGAGAAGGTTTCATATATAGCTAGGGTAGGGTATGTAGAGGAGATTTCATACATAGCTGGGGTAGGGTATGTAGAGGAGATTTCATACATAGCTGGGGTAGGGTATGTAGAGGAGTTTTCATACATAGCCGGGTAGGGTATGTAGAGGACGTTTCATAGATAACCAGAGTAGGGTATGTAGAGGAGGTTTCATAGATAACCGGGGTAGGGTATGTAGAGGAGGTTTCATACATAGCCGGGTAGGGTATGTAGAGGAGGTTTCATACATAGCCGGGGTAGGGTATGTAGAGGAGTTTTCATACATAGCCGGGGTAGGGTATGTAGAGGAGGTTTCATACATAGCCGGGGTAGGGTATGTAGAGGAGGTTTCATAGATAACTGGGGTAGGGTATGTAGAGGAGGTTTCATACATAGCCGGGGTAGGGTATGTAGAGGATGTTTCATAAATAACCCCCTAACCCTATTACCATGTCTGATTTGTAGCTGATTTATCTGGCTGGGTAATATTTAAAGAAAAACTCTGCCTTTCTCTGCTGCAAAGGAGAACCTGTAGGAATTCTATGCATGAAAATCTGAATTTTCCTTTAAAAAGTATGCTTCATCAAAAATACCCCAATCCACATCCATATTTTTCCCTGATCCTATTTTCCATCTAGTTCTGAAGTCTCCTTTAACCACAGGTGTCACGATCCACACAGGTCGCTGGGTTTTACGTCCACTGCCCTCAGAAACATGAACCCTCTGTGGTCAACGTGACACCATTTATCTTTAAAGTGACAGAAAGTGGACAATACCCAGCACAGGTCACAGGATTTAAGAAAACAGATCACGGTTACAAATAAGAAAGATGATACAGCGTCACCTCCCTGTCTAACCTCACAATCCTGACTTTAGACCCTCAACAATGGGTGAAATGTCTTGTGATGAGGTGAAAAGGCAAAACCCAAAGGAATCTGTTATCTGACTCCCTCCGAGCAATTTTCCCAGACAATAAAGAGTGTATACACCTCAGTGCTCCCAGATATGCGCTGTCAGTTCTATATAATCTACTAGTGAACCTCTGCCACACGCGAACTTCATAGAGGTGAAGTTCCATCTCAATTAAACATGTGTAACTCTGAAACATGTGTGTTCTAGTGATTTTTCCTGATTCATGCCAGGCCCCTCCAAAACAAACAACTACTGCCGCTCTAACGTGACAGCAGTCGTTGCCAAACTCCAACCCTTGTTGTTCAGTTCTCTGTATCTACTGGCCAAAGCTACAGAACTGACTTTATTTATTTAGCAGTTATTGGCCATGGGTGGATTAGTCTTTTTGGGACATCCGAACATTTAAGGGTACCTTCACACTTTAGCGATGCAGCAGCGATCCGACCAGCGATCTGACCTGGTCAGGATCGCTGCTGCATCGCTACATGGTCGCTGGTGAGCTGTCAAACAGGCAGATCTCACCAGCGACCAGTGACCAGCCCCCAGCCAGCAGCGACGTGCAAGCGACGCTGCGCTTGCACGGAGCCGGCGTCTGGAAGCTGCGGACACTGGTAACTAAGGTAAACATTGGGTATGGTTACCCGATGTTTACCTTAGTTACCAGCTCACACCGCTTAGCTTGTGTGCAGGGAGCAGGAGCCGGAACTGGCAGCGTGAGAGCTGCGGAGGCTGGTAACGAAGGTAAATATCGGGTAACCACCTTGGTTACCCGATGTTTACCTTGGTTACAGCTTACCGCAGGCTGTTAGACGCCGGCTCCTGCTCCCTGCACATTCAGGATTGTTGCTCTCTCGCTGTCACACACAGCGATGTGTGCTTATCAGCAATAAAAAAACGAACCAGGGCTGTGTGTAACGAGCAGCGATCTCACAGCAGGGGCCAGATCGCTGTTCAGTGTCACACACAGCGAGATCGCTAATGAGGTCACAAAAAACGTGACTCAGCAGCGATCTCAGTAGCGATCTCGCTGTGTGTGAAGCACCCCTAAGGGAACCAAGGCCAAAAAGTACATTGAGTGATGTATATTTCTTGAGTGATATGTTAATTTCTTTCTTCTTTTAACTGCCTTGAGCTGAGTCTCGAACCATGGCGATTTTATGGATGAACGATCTGTAGGAAATCGATCTTGTGCAGCCTAGGTAGGTCCACCAGGTTGTTTTCCACCGATATAGGTCCACCAGGGTCATCTCCACATAGATAGGTCCACCAGGGTCATCTCCACCTAGATAGGTCCACCAGGGTCTTCTCCACCTAGATAGATTCACCAGGGTCTTCTCCACCTAGATAGGTCCACATGGGCCTTCTCCACCTAGTTAGGTTAACCATAGTCTTCACCTAGATAGGTCCACCAAGGTCTTCTCCACCTTGATAGTTCCACTACGGTTTTCTCCACCTAGATAGGTCCACCAGGGTCTTATTCACCTAGATAGGTCCACCAGGGTCTTATCCACCTAGATAGGTCCACCAGGGTCTTATCCACCTAGATAGGTCCACCAGGGTCTTATCCACCTAGATAGGTCCACCAGGGTCTCATCCACCTAGATAGGTCCACCAGGGTCTCATCCACCTAGATAGGTCCACCAGGGTCTCATCCACCAAGATAGGTCCACCAGGGTCTCATCCACCTAGATAGGTCCCCCAGGGTCTTATCCACCTAGATAGGTCCAGCAGGGTCTTATCCATCTAGATAGGTCCACCATGGTCTTATCCACCTAGATAGGTCCACCAGGGTCTTATCCACCTAGATAGGTCCACCAGGGTCTTATCCACCTAGATAGGTCCACCAGGGTCTTATCCACCTAGATAGGTCCACCAGGGTCTTATCCACCATTATCTTGATAGTATCAAACCATCAGGTTGCTGGTCTTCCTCTTCGCCTTGTTCCTTCTATTCTTCTGACCATGATCTCCTTCTCCAGTGTCTGCTCTCTTCGTATGATGTGTATATTCAGCAAGAAAATTTCAAGCTTCATTGTGTTTTCCAATTTTATTTCAATGGTATTTCGAAGAGTACAGCAGTTTATAAAGTATGTAAATTATGGGATTTTCTAAAAAAAATAAAACTAAATGGGATAAGCCTAGTGACCTGGTCAAAAAATGCATCTATGGCAGAATATAATGGAGATGCAGAGAGAGAAGGACTTAATACCAGCAGTGACTCACTCTTGACTCTTGCCTAAGCCTGGATTACATTGTGGTCTATGTAAAGAACTGGATATGAGATATGAGTAAGGGCATCCACCAGCAGGCTAATCTCTAAGGCTCGATTTATATGTCGGTTTTAATTTCCATTATTATCATCCGTTTGGGGAGCAATAAAAATAGAAATGAACTGTCCAGCTACAGGACTCATTCATTATGCTTCATAACAATGCATCCTTTGTTGTCAACTATCTTTTTTGGAGGGACCCAAAAATGCTTTGCTCTGTAAGCGCTAATGTGTATGCAAACACAGAATATATGAAATATAAATTGCATTAATGCTATACGGAATATACTTAAAAAAATGAAGGCACTTAGCTCACACATTGGACAATTCTTCTGAGCCCATCAACCACGGCAAGGTGACCTTTCTTTGATGGGACCCTATCCTAGTTTCATGTCTCTACTGGACTAAAAGTCCACAAATCTATGGGCAGGTAGGATCTGACACTAATTAAAACCATAATGGGAGGAGAGCACAGTGAGAATAGGAGGCTGACTATACCTGCAATATATACTGCATCTCCAAATAGAACATAGTGTGAACAAGTGCCAGCTGCTATAACTACACAAAACACAAGCAAAAGAATACAGCAGCACTCTGTGGGCAGGTAGGATCTGACAATAAATAAAGCCACCCTGGGGCTGATGGGAGGATATTTTTTTATGTATATTCCATATAGCATTAATGCAGTATAAATTTCATATATTCTATGTTTGCACATTCATTAGTGTGTACAGAGTGCTGCTGTTTTCTTTTGTTTGTGTTTTATTTATTTATTTATTATTTATCAGCTTTATGCCGCCCTTCTCCTGAGACTCGGAGCGGCTCACACATATATTCGTCATTGTGGCTCACAATCTAAATTCCCTATCGGTATGTCTTTTTTTTGGAGTGTGGGAGGAAAGCGGAGTACACGGAGGAAACTCACGCAAACACGGGGAGAACATACAAACTCCTTGCAGATGTTGACCTTGGTGGGAATTGAACCCAGGACGTCAGCGCTGCAAGGCTGTGTGTTGTGTAGTTATAACAGCTGGCACCTATTCATACTTGCTATATTCTATTTGGGGATGCAGGTTTTTTGCTCTATATAATGGAGGTATAGACTGCTTCCTATTCAGCCCCAATGTGGCTTTAATTAGTGTCAGATACTACCTGCTCCTATATTTGTAGATTTTTAATCCAGTAAAGGCATGAAACTAGAATAGGATCCCATCAAAAAAAAGGTCACTTTGCCGCGGTTGATGGGCTCACATGAATTGGCCAATTAAGAACCTTCATTTTTTTTTAAATATATTCCATGTAGCATTAATGCAGTTTAAATGTAATATATTCTATGTTTGCATATACATTAGCACTTACAGAGTGCTGCTGTTTTGTTTTGCTTGTGCTTGCACTTATTTCACACTTGCTATATTTTATTTATTTTTTTTTTTTTCTCAAAAATGCTTTGGCTTGTCTTTTTTAACATTAAAGTCTATGGAAATCGGATCATAACATATGGTCATCCGATATGTCATCCGCCTAATGGACCTGTGTTTTAGCACTGCGCATGCACAAAGGAGTCCAGAGACACCTTTAGGGAAAACTGATACTTATTAGGGTACTAGAGGGTGGCCCGATTCTAACGTATCGGGTAGTCTAGAGTGTGTATGTATGTTAGCAGATTGAATAATAAGGTAATGAATGGACTGGACGGGTTAGGTTTAATTTAGTATTCTTATAATTGTTTATTGGTTTTAAAATGACAAACAACAGAAGGAACAGTTTTAATAGATGAGTCCAATGTTTAATGATGTCCATGGCTTGTAATGAAAGAAGGCCATGAACAGTGTAAAGTTAAGTAAAAATATGCTGATGCTGTGATGTGGCCCAATGCTGGTATGTGCCCCCATCGTGGTGCAGCCACCATCCTGACATGTGCCCCCATCCTGCGGGGTAATGTGTCCGGGGGGCGGAGTGCGGGGGGGTGGAGCCGAGCGGAGCCATGGCACTGAGGACGTCAGTGCCGGGGACTGCATGGCTGGGGACAGGTGACTATCCAGCAGTGTGTGTGTGTGTGTGTGTGTGTGTGTGTGTGTGTGTGTGCTTTCACACTTGCGTTCCGCACAATCCGCCGCTATGGAGAATAGCGCAGTCCGTTAACACACTGTGCTATTCTCCATAGACTTGTATTGACTACGTACTGTAACGCAAGTGTCTGCATTTCATCCGCTGGACGATGCTGCGTCGTTTTTTTGATGCAGCGTCGGGCGGAGGGAACGCTGCATGTAGCATTTTTTGGGTCGTTAGAATCCACCAAGGTGTCTAATGATTGTCTAGGGGGGCGGATTCCGCCGCAATGCACTAAGCGGCGGAATCCGCTGACGGATCCCATCACGTTCTACTGAGCATGCTCAGCATGTCCAGCAGACCGATCGGAATCGTTTAAAATCACTCCTGGTCTCTACCCACCTCCTGCACCCCCCTCTTCTCCCCTCCCCCCTCTCTCATACTCACCGATCACAGGCGCGGCGCTGCACAGCTGTCACACTGCTCTGGCGGCTTCTCCTGCTTTTGAAAATGCCGGCCGCTCATTATTCAATCTCATATTCCCTGCTTCCCCCGCCCAACGGCGCCTATGATTGGTTGCAGTCAGACACGCCCCCACGCTGAGTGACAGGTGTCTCACTGCAACCAATCACAGCAGCCGGTGGGTGGGTCTATATCGTGCGGTACAATAAATAAATAATTAAAAAAAACTGCGGTCCCTCCCAATTTTGATACCAGCCAAAACAAAGCCACACGGCTGGAGGCTGGTATTGTCAGGATGGGGAGCTCCACGTTATGGGGAGCCCACCACCCTAACAATATCAGCCAGCAGCCGCCCAGAATTGCCGCATCCATTAGATGCGACAGTCCTGGAACTCTACCCGGCTCATCCCGCATTGCCCTGGTGCGGTGGCGATTGGGGTAATATGGAGTTAAATGGCAGCTTATAGCTGCCACTAAGTCCTAGGTTAATCATGGCAGGTGTCTCCCCGAGATACCTTCCATGATTAACCTGTAAGTGAAAGTAAATAAACACACACAACGAAAAATCCTTTACTTGGAATAAAAGACAAAAAGAAACCCCCTCATTTACCACTTTATTAATCCCCAAACACCCCTCCAGGTCCGACGTAATCCACATGATGCTTTCAGCTCTGCACACATGAAGCTGACAGGGAGCGCTGTAGAACATGACCGCTTTGTGTCAGCTCCACGCAGCAATTGAAGTGAGCCGTGCTGTCACGGGAGAATTCACTCAGGTAGTGCCGGTGTGTGCGGGGATGATGATGAGTGCGGTAGTTCTTGTGTGTGTGCGGGGGTGATGATGAGTGCGGTAGTGCCGGGGTGTGTGCGGGGGTGATGATGAGTGCGGTAGTGCCTGCGTGTGCGCGGGTATGATGATGGGGGCGGTAGTGCCGGGGTGTGTGCGAGGATGATGATGGGTGCGGTAGTGCTTGTGTGTGCGGGGATGATGATGAGTGCGGTAGTGCTTGCGTGTGTGCGGTGATGATAATGGGGACGGTAGTGCTTGCGCGTGTGCGGGGATGATGATGAGTGCGGTAGTGCTTGTGTATGCGGTGATGATGATGAGTGCGGTAGTGCCGGGGTGTGTGCGGTGATGATAATGGGGGCGGTAATGCCGGGGTGTGCGGTAATGATGATGAGTGCGGTAGTTCCGGGGTGTGGGCGAGGATGATGATGAGTGCGGTAGTGCCGGGGTGTGCGGAGATGATGATGAGTGCGGTAGTGTCGGGGTGTGTGCGGTGATGATGATGAGTGCGGTAGTGCCGGGGTATGTGCAGTGATGGTGATGAGTGCGGTAGTGCCGGGGTGTGTGCGGGGATGATGATGAGTGCGGTAGTGTCGGGGTGTGTGTGAGCATGATGATGAGTGCGGTAGTATCAGTGTGTATGAGGGGATGATGATGAGAGCGGTAGTGCCTGCGTGTGTGCGGGGATGATGTGTATACATGCGGGGGCGGAGTGCGGGGGAGGGTGGAGCTGAGCGGGGCCATGGCGCTTAGGACGTCAGTGCTGGGGACTGCATGGCTGGGGACAGGTGACTATTCGTGTGTGTGTGTGTGTTTAATGTATACATGCGGAGGGCGGAGTGCGGGGGGGTGGAGCCGAGTTACGCTGGTAACCATGGTACACAATCGGGTAACTATGCAAAGCGCTTTGCTTAGTTACCCGATGTATACCATGGTTACCAGCGTACACCGACTCCCGGCACGATCCCAGCAACGCAAGGGTATGTCTCGGCTGGGTTCCCGGTGTGGGCTCCCGTGGGTGCAGCACTCACCGGGGAGTTGGGGCTCCATGTGGGTGCGGGTGTCAGGCGTCGTCCTGTCGTGCCGTAGTTCGTGCTGTTCACTTAGCTGAGCTGTTGGTCGAAGGCTCTTTAGCGCACATGCTGTGGTGACGGTTGTTACTGTAATGACGTCATTTTGGAGCAAGACAGACGGACAGACAGACAGAATAAGGCAATTATATATATATGTGATCATGTTGCAGATTTTTCCTGCACATAAAAATGCATCTCTTGGCAGTAAAATCACTGCAGCAAAAACATGCGTTTTCTTCCGGATTTTTCCATGTGTTTTTTTAATGCATTGAGCTAGGAAAAACGCTGGGAAAAAACGCAGAAACAATTGACATGTCAATTGTTTGGTGGAGTTTTTTTCTGCATCAAAACCTGCAAAGAAAAAATCTGCAACGTGGGCACAGCACTTCATGATTCTCATAGACTTTGCAGGGATGCGTTTTCCCTTGCAGTATTGATTAAAATCTGCAAGAAAACACACGAAAAAAACCACAGCGTGGGCACACAGCCTAACAGGGACGGACAAAGACAGAAGCGGGACCCTGTGTAAGAACAGTAAATGGGCCCTTTGCAGCCAAATACTTCATCATAATGCACACAGGGGCCCAATGTCGCATCTTAACCAGGATCCGCTCCTGCGACTTCAGCTTCGATCACCAGGCGGCGCCGCATTCCCGCTGTGGATAGTGCTGGTTATAGGGGAGGAGTAAGTGCCAGTGGCTCTGGTGGGCGCAGGCTCTGCTTATCCACTAAGCTGGGTTTCCCTGAAACCTGCAGTACCACTGGCTGACTGTAGGTGGCATGTGTCTTCCAGCTGACGTTACCACCATTCAGCTACAGCCAATGGGAAGACACCACACCCTTCTTATTCCCCCTCCTGTCTGCTGACCACTGCCAGAGACAGTTCTGTATTCCTGCTAGTGTCTGGTTCCTGTTCTGTCCTGTCTATTGATCCCTGTGTTTGACCTCTGCCTGCTCTCTGACTATTCTCCTGCCTGCCGTTTTTGTACCTCGCTACCCAATCCGAATTAGACCTCTGCCTTGTTTTCTGATTACGTCCTTGCCTGCCTGATTTTGTCCCTGTTCTGCATTTCCTGATTTGACTGTGCCTGACTACTACTCTCATCTGACTGCAGCCTACCACTGGTAGTGATCTCCGGGGCCCTGTGTAATTCCAAATCCCTGTATAGGGGTTAAAGGGTTTCAGGGTTCTCGGGGTTCTGCTTTGTGAGCGGCTTTCCTCTAGCCTGTCCATGACAGCCAGTCTGAGTCTGTGGTTCCAGGCAGGCGTTACATTTAAAAGGTAAGGTGGCCCATTTCTACCTCCAATGCGGGTGGAATTGTGCATTTTGATGAGTTATTGGACTCAAAAAAGGGCCCATATATTGTTCTTGCACAGGAGCCCTTGTCTGTCTGTGTCCGCCAGTGTACTTCAAATAGTTTTCCCAATAGTCAGAAACATTGCTTCAACTCCCAATATGAGTTTAGTATCGTTTAAACGATGGTTAGTGGAAAATGACTGCAACTCACACTGAACGTGAAAGAGTTTAGTAAATAAAGCCCTACAACTACTTTGAGAACCTTGTGGAACTATAATTTCCATCATGCTTAGTCTTGTAGTTACTTTGAGAATCTTGTGGAACTATAATTTCCATCATGCTTAGTCTTGTAGTTACTTTGAGAATCTTGTGGAACTATAATTTCCATCATGCTTGGCCTAAAAGAGATAAGCAGCCCACTTCTGCTGGATATTGTTCTGGAAGCCTCTAATGGTGTTAAAGCAGCATTATTAGTTAGATGATCTACTTGGAAGTGGCAAGCAGGATGCAGGACAAGAAGCACATCCTTCCGCTTGGCTGGCTGGCAGGATTGTGGGTTTGGGTTACACTGCTGCCCCAGAGCAGGACCAGTCCTGCGCACAGTGCGGGGGCTGCAGTGTGACTTACTTTCCGACTCAGGTATAGAGCTTGTTAATGAGGAGCTGGTGCATGTGATGATACTCATGGAGGGGCCCATACCGTAACGGGGGTATGTTCCCGTCAGGGCTGAGGTATGAGTGATCCAGGCAGCCGGGTCGATCGGTCTCACAGGTTCCGCTACAACAGGACATGGGAGGAAGCAAAAAAAAGAAGAGAAAGTTACTACGATAAAAGGCGAAAGTGATACAATTAGTCACATTGTTCGATGTGTAATGTCAGCCTGAATTACTCCATTATCATTCTGACGTTTTACTTCTAAGTATATGGAGTGATTTCCAGTAATTGCAAATCAATTAAAATCCTTCCAAGAACTGAATATATTGATTTGTTGTCTTGAGACGTTCTTTGTTTTTCCTTTATAGAGCTTTTTATGGATCGTAAATTGTATTCTGCTAATCTATCCATCTACACATAGACCCGAATTCATCCAGATTGTATTTAAAACACCAGCCATGATGAAGATACTTAGCAGAATTGCGATACTTAGCACACAAAAATGGCCAGCTTTATGCGATTTCGGCAATTTTAATTCTTCATTTGCAGGTTCCCATCCGCCCATAAATTGGAGGGTTTTTTTTAACCCACAGAGAGGCATTAGAGTAGCCAGGGACCTAACAAAAAGAGATGGCCTTGCCGATGGCTGATGGGCTCACATAAAACTGGCCTTTTTTGTGTGCTAAGTATCTAAATGTTTACATGTTTTTCATAGCAGTAATAGAGAACTATATTCTCATATTCATTGTGCCATCAGTCTTTTTCTTAGATTACAGGGTCATGCCTTCTGATTGAGCCCTCCTGCTCTTCAGCCTTAGGCAATTTTAATTCTCCATTTGTAGGTTCCTGTCCGCCCATAAGAGAGACATTAGGTTTATAGGGACCTAACAAAAAGAGGTTAGTTTGCTATTGGGCTCACATAAAACTGGCCATTTTTGTGTGCTAAGTATCTCAATTTTTACATGTTTTCCATAGCAGTAATACATGTCTATATTCTCATACTCATTATTACACATATCTTACAGAGTACAACTGTCTCCTTTTTGTTACTATGTTTCATGTTCACTTTGCACCTGTTCACATTAGAAAGATGGGATGTGCCATCAGTCTTTTTCTTAGATTACAGAGTTATACCTTATGATTGAGCACTCCTGCTCTTCAGCCTTAGGCAATTTTAATTCTTAATTTGCAGGTTTCTGTCCACCCGTAAACTAGGAGGGGTTTTTTTAACCCAAAGAGAGACATTAATTTGGTAGGGACAGAACAAAAAGAGGTCGCCTTGCTGCTGGCTGTTGGGCTCACATAAAACTGGCCATTTTTGTTTGTGCTAAGTATCTCAATTTTTACACGTTTTTCATAGCAGTAATGCATGTCTATATTCCTATATTCATTGTTACACATATCTTAGCACTACAGAGTGCAACTGTCTCCTTTTTCGTTACTATGTTTTATGTTCACTTTGCACCTGTTCACATTAGAAAGATAGGACATGCTATCCGTCTTTTTCTTAGATTACAGGGTTATACCTTATGATTGAGCACTCCTGCTCTTCAGCCTTAGGCAATTTTAATTCTTAATTTGCAGGTTTCGGTCAACCCACAAACTAGAGAAGTTTTTTTAACCCAAAGAGAGACATTAATTTGGTAGGGACACAACAAAAAGAGGTCGCCTTCCTGCTGGCTGTTGGGCTCACATAAAGCTGGCCATTTTTGTGTGCTAAGTATCTCAATTTTTACACGTGTTTTCATAGCAGTAATGCATATCTATATTCCTATATTCATTGTTACACATATCTTAGCACTACAGAGTGCAACTGTCTCCTTTTTGTTATTTGCAGACAACCGCTCATATAAATTTATAGTTGTAAATGTAGAAGAAAAGGTTAAAAACCTGCACTGCTGTGAAGAATCCAAAAGTTGACTTGTAAAGTTGACCAGTGATTTAATCAATGCGTTTCGGAGAGCATAGTCTCCTTCATCAGGAGAATAACAGATGTACCTATAAATTTACCCATATATATTTATAGGAATGAAGGGACCAGGCATGAGCACAACTGCTCCATTCACATGGAGGATACAGGACCCCCATTCTCAGGATTTTTTATAGGTCTACAACAATATAAGGATATACCGTACTTCAAGCACTTGCTACGTGTATCCTCCATACACAATCAGATTCTTAATAAATCATAAGATCTAATAAATGGCTGTAGGATTGGGCCTTCTATTACCATGACAATAATAAAAAAATAAATCCATACATTGCTTACCTCGTGGAATGGTAAAGTAGCTTCTTGGGGTGGGGTCCCAACATTTCGCTACAGTAAGGCTTATTGGCCTGGAAAAAATTTAGACCAATAGTAAGAAAGCATAGTACCGCCAAATGGTGCCACTGTGGGCAAACATTCTCCGTAATGTGGCATCCTAGAGAGCCTTCTATAGATGCTGTAACATGGCTCTGAACAACTAAGCGGTAGAACACAGCCATAATACAGTGTTATGCACAAGCAATTTGGTTAGGAAAAATGCTAATAATTGATTATTATTGATTTTCTGCAGGGCTATGAAGGATACCGGAAGTATATAGCCACCACTTATCTTCTCATGCTTTATTAGATATATAGGGAAAATATATAGGGATTAGGAGACAATATAAATCAATTAAGATTGTTTGCCCAACACTTTTTTGTATTTTTGGGAATAATTCCATGGGCAAGGCTGGTTTAGTAAATCTAGTGGTACTAGATTCTGTCAGCAGGCTTTTGTTATTTAATCTGAGAGCAGCATGATGTAGGGGCAGAGGTCCTGATTCCAGCAATGTGTGACTTACTGGACTGCCTGGTGTATTTTCAATAAAATCAGTGTTTTATCAGCAAGAGATTATCACTATAGGACTAGTAAACCTGCTGTCATATAGTCCTCCTGCACTTTATATCCCACCCTCAGCACATATTCTGCCTATAAACAATGTAAACAGAAGGCTGCTAATGAGTGGTGTTGGCAAAGTTATACAGAGCTCAGCATTTTGAGACCTGCTAATAAAATTAGTGTTTTATCAGGAAGAGATTATCACTATAGACTAGTAAACCTGCTGTGATATAGTCCTGCTGTGTATAACCCACCCTAGCATTGATTCTGATTTTGCACAGTGTACACAGAAAGCTGCCAATCAGTGCTGTGGGCAGAGTTATACAGAGCTCAGCAGTCAGAGAACTGTTTGATCTGCAGCAGACAAAATAGTGACCTAATCAAAACTACAGCAAGCAAACCAGCATGTGATAAATTGCTGGAATCGGGGTCTCTGTCCCTACTTTATGAAGCTTTCATTACATAAAAAAACCTGCTGACAGATTCCCTTTAAAGCGTCAGGTACATTTACAGTATATATTTATACTCTATATACATATGCATATATAAATATAGTATATATGCACAAATTATATAAAATTCCTCACAAGCTTAAATATTACATACCCTGGTTTGGATACAATTTCCCTTAAAACTCTGACGGCATCATCATTGCTCATGTTCTCAAAATTGACATCATTCACCTGCAAAATATATAGAGAAGTACAGATATTAAATAGACAGAGATATTAGATAGATAGATAGATAGATAGATAGATAGATAGATAAAAATATAAAGAGGTATAGCTACATGGAGAGAAAATATAGATAGATGGAGAAAAAGATAGATAGAATCATAGATGGATAGATAGATAGATAGATAGATGGAGAGATATAGATGGATAGGTGGAGAGAGAGCTATAGATATATGGATAGAGATATATAGATAGATATAGATAGATAGTTAAAAATATAGAGAGATATAGATAGATAGATAGATAGATAGATAGATAGATAGATAGAGAGAGAGAGAGAGAGATAGATGGATAGGTGGAGAGAGAGCTATAGATATATGAATAGAGAATTAGATAGATGGATAGAGAGCGATATAGATAGATAGAGAGTGATAGAGAGAGCTATAGATAGATGGATGGAGAGAGATAGATGGATAGAGAGAGATATACATAGAGAGTGATATAGGTGGTGAGAAATATAGATAAATAGATGAATAGAGAGATATAGATATAGATGGATAGAGAGCGATATACGGTAGATAGAGAAATATGGATAGATAGATAGATAGATAGATAGATAGATAGATAGAGGGATAGACAGAGGGATAGATAGAGGGATAGAGGGATAGATAGATAGATAGATAGATAGATAGAGGGATAGATAGATAGAGGGATAGATAGATAGAGGGATAGATAGAGGGATAGATAGATAGAGGGATAGATAGATGGATAGATAGATAGATAGAGGGATAGATAGAGGGATAGATAGAGGGATAGATAGATAGATAGAGGGATAGATAGATAGATAGATAGAGATAGATAGAGGGATAGATAGATAGATAGAGGGATAGATAGATAGATAGATAGATAGAGGGATAGATAGATAGATAGATAGATAGATAGATAGATAGATAGATAGATAGATAGATAGATAGATAGAGGGATAGATAGATAGATAGAGGGATAGATAGAGGGATAGATAGATAGATAGATAGATAGAGGGATAGATAGATAGAGGGATAGATAGAGGGATAGATAGATAGATAGATAGATAGATAGATAGAGGGATAGATAGAGGGATGGATAGATAGATAGATAGAGGGATAGATAGATAGATAGATAGATAGATAGATAGAGATAGATAGAGGGATAGATAGATAGATAGATAGATAGATAGAGATAGATAGAGGGATAGATAGATAGATAGATAGATAGATATTCCTAATGTAATATTGTGGATCACAATTGGTACTCATATCATTAGGAACCAGAACATCAGATGGTGGTGCCCGTATTTCGTGCCTGGCACCTTTCCCCAGAATATTAAAATGCAATGAACACTTTTATTCTTCATTCTTCATTTAAATCGGGGGAGGTTAAAAAACGGGAAACAATTCCCAGTATATATTAGGCTTAGAGATATCAAAGGCAGCTGACATGAGCCTGTGATGGCAGTAAAGCGTCCCCTGTGTAATTGCTGCAAACTCAAAGAAACACAAGTAATCTTGTAAATGACTCCTGAGGCTTTGTGATAAGTGGCCCACATCTTGCTTGTTGTTTCAGAAGCATTACTTCTACTTTTGTCTTTCAGGATGGAATAATACCATAAGGCAGCCTTAATTAATTCTGCGGTGTCTATGGCGAAGGCTTGTTGTAACCAATAGCAACCAAAGACTTAGCCACTTTGATCAGTCTATTACATACCAATTTTTTTTTACAGTTTCCCTTGTAAAAGCTAATTGAATCTCAATATCACTATACAGGGAATGTCTACTCTATTGCTTTTAATTTTAACTTTTAAAAGAACCATTAAATCTAAACTCCACCACTTGTCTAATCGCTGGCCGCCATCTCCCAAGGTGATTTATAGGCCAAGGCCTATTGTGTGCATACATAAACCCGCCCTTGTATAATGAAAACAGATAAAGTAGGGACATGTATTTTTCTTTCCCTCATTATGTCCCAGCAATTAACTGTGAGCTAACATTTGAGATTTTTGTTCGTTGCTATGGGAAACAGTCAGCAACCATGTAGTCAGACAGGCCCCAAATGTATTCACTGCCTTACTATAAGGGTTTAATTTTCATTTTTCTACATAATTTTTAATGTTCGGTGCCTCTTGTAAAGACCGTACTTCCCCAAATAACCACTCTACTACAAATTACAACTACACTGTCATTTAGAAATACTGGAAGATTTCAGCTCTGGAGATGGCAGAACTATGATTCAGACTGTAACTCTTATCGGCACCATAGTCAAGTAATATAATAAATGTAAGAAGTTACTTAACTTTATGCAGATTATTCCTATGTAGATTGCACATTGGTAGTTTGGGTACATGTCTCGAAAGGAGCGGTCAGTTGCCGTAAAAATGTATTTGCTGTCCTCCAGAATTTGGCATTCTGTTACTCTTCGTCCTGCACCTCACCATTCCGGAGATATGGACTTTTCTAAATCTAGTCTTGTTAGCCAAGTGGGTGTGTGGCTCCAATTCTTCTCCATGGGAGTCTTCTTGAGGGCCACACCCTGTTGGCTAAATATTTGATTTATATTAAGGGTAGAGGGGGCCATATCTCAGGAATGGAGAGGCGCAGGAACAAAGCAAAACCAGCACCAGATTAAAGGGAACCTGTCACCAGTGTTTTGTGTTATAAACTAAAGCTAGCACCCTAAGCAGCGCCTGTGCTGTATTCTATAAAAGGTATTGTTATCCTCTTATAGACCCCACAAATAACTTTTGAAAATCTCCCTCACTGTATGGTAATCCTTGGGTCCGGTCCGATGGGCATCCTTGGTTGCGGCTGCTGTCCTTCCTCTCTGCACTGATCGCGGTCCTCTGCTGCTGATTCACATGGATGATGCCTCCTGCGCCATCCACAGCGCCAAGAAAAATCTATGTGTGCAAGCGCAAGATTTTACCCAACGATGTTGATGATGTCTCCTGCGTCATCCACATACCCAGATTAAATCTTGTTCCTGCGCTGAGACACAGTCAGCTCACGCGGGTGCACTTTATTCGTCTATGCCCTCAGTAGGGCAGAGTACATAGGTGGGCATGCGTGAAACGGCGAAGTCTCTGTGAAGTCTCGAGATTTAGCCCGGGTACGTGGATGACACAGGAGACATCCACATTGCCGGGCAAAATCTTGCGCTTGCGAAGAAACTTCGTCATGTCAAACATCTGCACCTATGTATTCGGCTCTGAGAGTAAAGTGCACCTGCACTAGCAAGAAATGTCTCTGCGGAGGCACGAGATTTAGCCCAGTTATGTGGATAACAAAGGAAACGTCATCCACATTGCTGAGTAAAATATTGTGCTTACGCAGAGACTTTGCCATTTCGCGCATGCACACCTATGTAATCAGTTCTGCCCGCAGTAGGGCAGAGCAAAGTGCGCCTGCGTGAGCCGGTGGTGTCTCTGCGCAGGCACTAGGTTTAGCCCGGGTATGTTGATGACATAGGAGACATCATTCACGTTGCCAGGTAAAATCTTGCACTTACGCAGAGACTTCACAATTTCGCGCATGCACACCTCTGTATTCGGTGCTGCCCGCAGTAGGGCAAAGCAAAGTTCGCATGCGCGAGCCGGCAATGTCTCTGCACAGGCATGACATTTAGCCTTGGTATGTGGATGACGCAAGAGGCGTCATACACGTCAATCATCAACAGAGGAGGAATAGGACCTTCTGGAACAGACCAGACTCAAGGATTACCATACAGTGCAGGAGATTTTCAAAAGGTATTTGGGGGGTCTACAGTGCTAGTCAGGGGATAACAGATACAGTACCTTTTATAGAGTGCAGCACAGGCTCTGCTAAGGTGCTAACTTTAGTTTACAGCTAAAAAAAATGGAGACAGGTTCCCTTTAAGGAAAATAGTGGTATTTGTACCAGGTAAACAAATTTTGGCAAGTGACACGTCCTCTATGTTACTTTTGTAAGAATTTCATATACCATAGGTATTATCTATTAGCTAAGATTTTAGGCTGCATTAAGATTTACAAAGCAAAGATAAAAAATACATAAAAATCAATGCATATAATAATAAATGAATATAATATAGCCATGTACCACACCTGTAGGAGCATATCTCCAGGCTCAATTCGTCCGTCTGCTGCTACAGCGCCACCTTTCATAATGGATCCAATATAGATTCCTCCATCCCCGCGGTCATTGCTCTGGCCCACAATAGAGATCCCCAGGAAGTTATATTTTTCTGGTAACACAAAAAGAATAGGAAAGATTTCATACAGAAATAATTAGGTGATCCAAGACACTTCTACATGTATTAAAGTACATAAATCATATGCAGTACATATACTTGGACCAAGAGCACCAGAATGATTGCTACCAGAATTCGGAGGAAACTTTAAGCATGAAATCTGTCTACTGATAGAACATACTCCCTTCATCTGGGTCACTTAAAAGATAACTGCACTGTCACTAAACTTTGTATAAATCGATATTACATGCTAATATAAGAAACTTTCTAATATATCTTATCAGAGTAATCTGCTTCTTTCTCCACTTATGAGCCACATTAATTTGTTATTCATTCTAAAAGAATAAATTCAATTCCATCTTGCTCAAGACAAGACGGACGTTAAGAACAACGGGTGTCAGCTTACACTGCCTTATTTTACTGCTTTAGTGTATAGAGAGAAGAAGGAGGAGTGCAAAGATAAGAAACAGGGAAACACTGAAATATGATACTGAGCTTTCTAACAAGTCTCTTACCTCACCCCAGAGCTGCATTCACATCTACACAGCTCAGTACTACTGTGTAAAGTTCTCTGTACGGCTTCTATTTCTCTATGTGTACTAAATAAGAAATAAAGGGCAGGAATCCGTCTCTCAGTGTGCTGTGCTGTTCATGGAAGCGATTACAACAGCTAGTTTACTCCCACGAGCTCGAAGTCAGTTGCAAATTTAATAGAGTTTGAAGAGTGGAAAACTAGTGAAAATGTAGGATATAATGCAGGTCATGTAATAGTCAAAGATACTACAGCTTATTCTGAAAAGTTACTTGAAAGTACAGTTACCCTTTAAGTTGTTCCTTGTCTACTCTTCTAGAATATTTTGTAAGATCTTGGAAAAAGGGGATACATCCCGAACTCAAGGAAAGATAGGCAAGTCTTCCTGGTATCGCTGAATGCTCCGATGAAGCAGAACTTTCAAAAAAGTTTCTTCTGTGTAAGGCTAGGTTCACATTTCTGTTGTTTTGCATCAGTCACATGCGTTGCTTGACGCTTGTGACTGATGCATTGTACAAAGGATGACACGAATAAGAATTCATTGTCGGATTCCATTGTAAAACGTGAAATAGAGAACGATCAGCTGATTGCTCTCATTAGCTGGCCGACGACTTTTGAGAGCGAACAGAAGATCTCCCGGCGGCCAGCTAATGAGAGCGATCAGCTGATTGCTCACATTAGCCGGCCGCTGGGTGATCAGCTGATCACTCACAGAAGCCGACCGCCAGGTGATCAGCTGATCGCTCACATTAGCCGACCGCCAGGTGATCAGGTGATCGCTCACAGAAGCCGGGTGATCAGCTGATCGCTCACAGTAGCCGGCCGCCGGGCGATCAGCTGATCGCTCACAGTAGCCAGCCGCTGAGTGATCAGCTGATCGCTCACAGAAACCGGCTGCCGGGTGATCAGCTGATCGCTCACAGAAGACGGGTGATCAGCTGATTGCTCACAGAAGGCGGCTGCCGGGCGATCAGCTGATTGTTCGGCCGCCGAAAGAGAGCATGCGCAGCGAAATCAAAAGGATTCCGCTGCTCAAAAAACGCTACATGCTGCGTTCCTCCCGCCCGACGGTCAGTCATTCTACGACTGATCTGTCGGGCGGCAGATGCAACGCAGCGTTATCAGTCACAATCCGCCGCTCATACAAGTCTATGGGAACAACGGAATCCGCCAAACGGATTGCGTTGTTTATCAGAGCGGCGGATTGTGACTGATCGTAAACAACGGAAATGTGGACCTAGCCTAACACTGGGCTAGTCCGTCATGAGATGGAGGGGGCATGGTTTGTAAAAGAGCATGTAGTATGGAAAAGGAGTGTAATCTGTGGAAAGAGCCGTGTTCTCAAGAGATTTCAAAGGTGTAATTGTGTGCCACAACCAGTCAACTCCTAAAAACCAATCTTTGAAAGTGACACTTATACTTTACAAATAGCTATATTCATCCACAATATCTTTTCCTTGCAGGACTAGTTATGGTAACATTAAACTTCAGTGACAATATGTGGGAAGAAAAAGTCCAAGACTGCACTGATGGCTTTAAGAAACAGCAACACTGTGTTTGTAAATGTAGAGAAATGGTACAATTGGGGACATCAAGCTCCAATATTTGCCCATTCCTTCCGGCAAAGAGGCAATGAAGAAATGGAGAGGTGGATATTATTATTAGCCCTCTTCCCAGTTCTTTGCATGCCTCATGTAGGCTGGACTGTCACTTTGAAGCGTAACCATTATTTTAATTTTTATTAACACACAGCCATTAATGTCTAAACCACTGACTAGAAAAGTGAGTACACCTCTAAGTGAAAATGGCCACATTGTGCCCAATTAGCCATTCTCCCTCCCCAGTGTCATGTGACTCATTAGTGTTACAAGGTGTCAGGTGTGAATGGGGAGCAGGGGTGTTACATTTGGTGTTATCTCTCACACACTCTCCCATACTGGTCACTAAAAGTTCATCATCGCTCCTCATGGCAAATAATTCTCTGAGGATCTGAAAAAAAAGAATTGTTGCTCTACATAAAGATGGCCGAGGCTATAAGAAGATTGCCAGCACCCTGACACAAAGCTGCAGCACGGTGGCCAAGACCATACAGTGGAATAACAAGACAGTATCCACTTAGAACAGGCCTCATCATGATCGACCACAGAATTTGAGTGCACGTGTTCAGCATCATATCCAGAGGTTGTCTGTTAAGAATAGACATATGAGTGTTGCCAGCATTGCCGCAGAGGTTACAGGGGTGGGGTGTCCACCTGTCAGTGCTTAGACCATACGCCGCACACGGCATCACATTGTTCTGCATGGCTGTCATCCCAGAAGGAAATCTCTTCCAAGATGATGCACAAGAAAGTCCGCAAAGAGTTTTCTGAAGACAAGCAGACTATGGTCATGGAATACCGGAACCGTCCTATGGTCTAATGAGACCATGATAAACTAATTTGATTCAGATAGTGTCAAGCGTGTATGGTGGCACCAGGTGAGGAGGACAAAGACAAGTGTGTCCTGCCTACAGTCAGGCATGGTGGTGGAGGGTCATGGTTTGGGGCTGCATGAGTGCTGCTAGCTGTGGGAGCTACAGTTCATTGAGGGAACTATGAATACCAACAAGAACATTCATAGTTGCAGACCATGATCCCCTCCCTTCGTATTCCAACATGGTATATGGTAATGGCTCCAAACACTTCCAAGACGACCACTGACTTGCTAAAGAAACTGAGGGTAAAGGTGCTGGATTGGCCAAGTGTCTCCAGACATAAACCCTATTGTGCATCTGTGGGGCCTCCTTAAATGGGAGGTGGAGGAGCGCAAGGTCTCATCCACCAACTCCGTAATGTTGTCATGGAGGATGGAAGAGGATCCAGCGGTTCCTGTGAAGCTCTAGTGACCTCCTTGCCCAAGAGACCTAAGGCCGTGCTGGAAAATAACAGTGGCCACACAAAGTATTGACACTTTTGGAACAATTTGGCCATTTTCACTTAGGGGTGTACTCACTTTTGTTGCCAGCGGTTTAGACATTAATGGCTGTTTGATGAGTTATTTAGAGAACACAAATTCCCCCTGTTATACAAGCTGCACACTGACACTGTACATCGTATCACAGGGTCAGATCTGCAGTGCTGTCCCATGAAAAGATAGAATAAAATATTTAGAAAAATGTGAGGGGTGTACTCACTTTTGTGATATACTATATGACAGTTCTGCCACTTACCCATGTTTAGTGTGACTGTGATGATATTTAGCGACATGGTTGAGTCTGTGATGCTGCTGAATGATGAGGACTGTGGAAGAGAACACAATACTGAATCAGAACCAAAAATCTATTTTTCTAGTACTTTCTTTAAAATCTACATATATCTTCACATACATTATTTTTTTTTGTTTATTTGCTTACTAAATACAAAAAGGTAAGCAACTCTCTTATCTAGCTAAGTGAATGGCAAAAAATATCACAAATACACCTGAGCTTCTGCTCAGCTTTGATGGCTTTCTCTGCTCTCTAATTCCCTTCTGTTAGTGTTAGAGGTAACAGTAAGGAGGGCAATGAATACACATTTTATATATACATATAGTACAGACCAAAGGTTTGGACACACCTTCTCATCTCTAGAACAACTGTTAAGAGGAGACTTTGAGCAGCAGGCCTTCATGGTAAAATAGCTGCTAGGAAACCACTACTAAGGACAGGCAACAAGCAGAAGAGACTTGTTTGGGCTAAAGAACACAAGGAATGGACATTAGACCACTGGAAATCTGTGCTTTGGTCTGATGAGTCCAAATTTGAGATCTTTGGATCCAACCACCGTGTCTTTGTAGAAAAGGTGAACGGATGGACTCTACATGGCTGGTTCCCACCGTGAAGCATGGAGGAGGAGGTGTGATGGTGTGGGGGTGCTTTGCTGGTGACACTGTTGGGGATTTATTCAAAATTGAAGGCATACTGAACCAGCATGGCTACCACAGCATCTTGTAGCGGCGTGCTATTCCATCCGGTTTGCGTTTAGTTGGACCATCATTTATTTTTCAACAAGACAATGACCCCAAACACACCTCCAGGCTGTGTAAGGGCTATTTGACTAAGAAGCAGAGTGATGGGGTGCTACGCCAGATGACCTGGCCTCCACAGTCACCAGACCTGAACCCAATCAAGATGGTTTGGGGTGAGCTGGACCGCAGAGTGAAGGCAAAAGGTCCAACAAGTGCTAAGCATCTCTGGGAACTCCTTCAAGACTGTTTGAAAACCATTTCCGGTGACTACCTCTTGAGGCTCATCAAGAGAATGCCAAGAGTGTGCAAAGCAGTAATCAAACCAAATGGTGGCTACTTTGAAGAACCTAGAATATAAGACATATGTTCAGATGTTTCACAATTTAAGTATTTCATTCCACATGTTTTAATTCATAGTTTTGATGCCTTCAATGTGAATGTACAATTTTCAGAGTCATGAAAATAAAGAAAACTCATTGAATGAGGTGTGTCCAAACTTTTGGTCTGTACTGTATATACTTTATATATATATTTTTTTTTTCATTTATTTAATTTCTTTTTTTATTTACTTTTTAAAGCCGGTGGCTCGATCCTGAGCCATGGCACCTTGATGGATGAACGATATGTAGGAAGGTCGATCTTGTGCAGCCTAGATCAGTCCACCAAGGTCTTCTCCTCCTAGATACATCCACTAGGGTCTTCTCCTACTAGATTGGTCCACCAGGGTCTTCTTCGCCGTTACCTTGATAGTATCAAGTCATCGTGTTGCTGTTCGTCTTGTTCCTTCTATTCTTCTGACCATGATGGAATTCTCCAGCGATTGCTCTCTTCGTATGATGCTTCCAAGGTAGGCAAGTCGTAGCTTGGTTGATCCTTGCTCTCAGTGACATGTCTGGCCTGATTTGTTCCAAAATGTGTTTGTTCTTCTTGTCATCCATGGTATTGATAACTTCCTTCTCCAGCACCACATTTCGAAAGCATTGATTCTTCTTCTGTCTTGTTACTTTAGCGTCTAGGCTTCGCATCTGTATGTTACCACAGATAAGACCAGACTATGTATGATCCGTGTCTTTATCGCCAGTGAAATGTTCCTCAATTTGAGGACCTTGTTCAGTGACTTAATCGTTGATTTGCCCACAACGATTCTCCTACTCACTTCTGGTGTTGTCGCTGCATCTTGACTGATCATCAATCCGAGTAAGTTGAAGTATATACTGTATATACATTGAGCATGTTTGGGATGCACTGGATTGACGTAGACGGCCTGTGTTCTCAGGCAGGATGGGGGGAGTGACTCTTATGCCGGCGTCACATGGGATGATCTATCGCGCGATCGTACCCGCCCCCGTCGTTTGTGCGTCAGGGGCAATTAGTTACCCGTGGCGCACAAAGTCGTTAACCCCTGTCACACGCACTTACCTCCCGGACGACGTCGCTGTGGGTGGCGAACATCCTCTTCCTGAAGGGGGAGGGATGATCGGCGTCACTGCGACGTCACACAGCGGCCGCCCAATAGAAGCGGAGGGGCGGAGATGAGCGGGACGCATCTGCATTGCCGGCGGGATGCAGGTAAGCTGTGTTCGTCGTTCTCGGGGTGTCACACGTAGCGATGTGTGCTGCCTCGGGAACGATGAACAACCAGAGCACAGAAGGAGGACCGAGATTTTGAAAATGAATGACGTGTCAACGAGCAACGATGAGGTGAGTATTTTTGCTCGTTCACAGTCGTTCGGAGGTGTCACACGCTACGACATGTCAAACGATGCCAGATGTGCGTCACTAACGTCGTGACCCCGACGGCATATCGCCCGATATATCGTCCCGTGTAACGCTGGCATTAAACCTCCCTACATTACCAACATCAATGCTAACAATTATGCTCTACTCACCCTATCAATTTGCCTCATCTTCTGCTTCCGCCGCCTTCGTTTGTGCTTCCGTATAAGTCTTGAGGATGTGCTTTGCTCAGTGGAGCTGCTTAGCCTATAAAATACAGAAAGAGTTCACATACATTGTGACTACATTGAAGAAAAATTACTGAGCACTTGCACTCGGATCTCAATAGGTCGGATACTTTTTGACCCATGGAGCATTGGCTTACTGTCAAGAGAAGGGCTGAAAATATCACATTATGAGCTCAGGACAATAACTCTGAAAACAATTGAGCACTAAAATCCTTTAGGTGCCGCTGAAAGAGAACTGGAAACCTGTGAGACACCATTCCAAACAAAGGGGAATCCAATCCAATGGAGCATCACTAATCAATAGAAGTGTCTGAGCCATGCCAAAGGTGATGATCGAAAGGGTTCTACAGCATATTTTCTGGAAATCAGTCGTGTGGGCTTACTGGTAATATCCAGGGGCGTAACAAACGTTGTCACAGTGACCACAACTGGGCCCAGGGGTAAAAGGGGCCCACCAGCCCCAGTTCCTGTTTCAGCTGGATGTGCGTCCGAGCGCACGCATCCAGCTGAAATACATTGCAGCACAGAGACCAGTCAGGTCCCTGCACTGCGATATTCCGGCTGCCGATTAAGACTATGAATATTCACTGCTCCCCACGCCCATAATCCAGGGCAAAAAGAGCAGAGAATATGCCGCCACCTGGCAGCCAATCACGCTGTAAGTGGGTGGCATGTGCATGACAGTGACGTCACGCGTTGCGTCGCTTGCACGCTGATCAGATGTGGCATGCCATATCATTGCAGGATGACACCGAGAGAGCGGGAGAGAAGGGGGGAAGGTTAGTATAATTGTTTTTGTTTTTTTTTACTGTGTGCAATCCCTAGGGGTATCACAACAGGTCAAAGCAAAGTGAACCTGCGCGAACTGGGGATGTTCCTGCACAGGCGCAAAATTTCGATCGGCAAGACGCGTCATCCACATCAATAAAATCAGAAGGATGCCATTTCACAGCAGAGAAGAGGGAAAGGATCTACTGCAATGATGCCCATCAGACCGGACTGGTCGGATTTGCATACAGCGCTGGAGCTATTTAAAAGGTTTTTGGGGGATATACAAGAGGTCAGGACATAATATACAACTTTTACAATACAGCACAGAGGCTGAGTAAGGTTGTGGTATTAGCTCATGCAAACAAAAAATTGGTGACAGGTTCCCTTTAAAGGCTAAAAATGCTGGAAGAGACAGTAAGCGCAAATAGGGTCTTATCCTAAAACACTGTTAGCAATGGTACTGTAGGGTGGACTCACCTGGCATGGTTGTGAGAGTCACAACCACTGTAATGGCCGTAAATACAGCTGCAGCAGAACCCACGTGGAGATGCAGTTCAAATTTGGAGAGAAAATGGTTAATAGACCGCGCTGCCGTAGAAAGGAGGATCCATGTAGATGATTTTGTCTTCGCGTTTCAAAGCCTAAAGCGGGCTTTACACATTGCGACATCGGCAACGAGATATCGTCGGGGTCATGTCGTTAGTGACGCACATCCGGCGCCGTTAGCGACATCGTAGCGTGTAACGCAAATGAGGGACGATCAACGAGCACAAAAATGTCAAAAATCGTTGCTCATTGTCACGTCGCTCATTTCCATAATATCGCTGCAGCGACAGGTACGATGTTGTTTGTCGTTCCTGCGGCAGCACACATCGCTGTGTGTGACACCGCAGGAGCGACAAACATCTCCTTACCTGCCTCCACCGGCAATGCGGAAGGAAGGAGGTGGGCGGCATGTTCCGGTCGCTCATCTCCGCCCCTCCTTTTCTATTTTGGCGGCGGTTCAGTGACGCTGCTGTGACGCTGCTGTGACGTTGCTGTGACGCTGAACGAACCACCCCCTTAGAAAGGAGGCGGATCACCGGTCACAGCGACGTTGCAGGGCAGGTATGTGCGTGTGACGCTGCTGCAGCGATAATGTGGCATAATACGGCAGCGAGCACCACATATCGGGCGTATGACGGGGGCGGGTGCTATCGCGCTCTGCATCGCTAGCATCGGCTACCGATGTCGCAGCGTGTAAAACCCGCTTTAGGGGTACTTTGCACACTATGACATCGCAGCTGCGATGTCGGTGGGGTCAAATTGAAAGTGACGCACATCCGGCGTCGCTGTCGACATCGGAGTATGTGAATCCTTTTTACTACGGTTAACGAGCACAATAGCGTCGAAATCGTATGATCGGTGTAGCGTCGGTCATTTCCATAATTTCGGAAGGACCGATGTTACGATGTTGTTCCTCGTTCCTGCGGCAGCACACATCGCTGTTTGTGAAGCCGCAGGAGCGAGTAACATCTCCTTACCTGCGTCCCGCCTGCAATGAGGAAGGAAGGAGGCGGGCGGGATGTTTACGTCCCGCTCATCTCCGCCCCCCTGCTTCTATTGGCCACCTGCCGAGTGATGTCGCTGTGACGCCGCATGATCCGCCCCCTTAGGAAGGGCCAGAGCGAAGTCGCAGGGCAGGTAAGTGCGCGTGAAGCTGTCGTAGCGATAATATTCGCTACGGCAGCTATCACAAGATATCGCAGCTTCGATGGGGGCGGGGACTATCGTGCTCGGCATCGCTACCATCGGCTTGCGATGTCGAAGTGTGCAAACTACCCCTTATGGCTTCTTCCTCAGGACAAATCCTATACCAATTATATATGATTTGTCCTGAGGAAGAAGCCGTAAGGTTTTGAAACGTGTAGACAAATAAAGTAATTTCTTCTACATGGATCCTCTTTTCTACAGCAGCGCGGTCTATTAACCCTTTTCTCTCGCAGGTTCCCTTTAAAGATAGATTGTACTTAACAACAGGCAGTCAACATCAAGCTAGGGGGAAAAAAAAGGAGAAACCTAGTGGCCGGCAGGTGTTATTTTATGTGGCAATGAGGCCTCTGGTACCCATGGACTGAGTACGACTGCTACTTCTGTATCCCCTATAGCTAGGAATGTATATATATAAATAATCACTGCTGTTCTATTAAATATTCATTCCCGACAGATGTGTTTTATTCATGCTTATAGGGATAAGGCTCCTTGGACAATGTAGCCGCTCATTGCTGGGTAGATGTGTTTGCAGAAGTCTTTCATCTTCAGCCCTGCGTGTCCATGATCTGTACCCGTGAAATTCCTGCGGTAATTAATCTGCTCTCAGGATGACAGATATTTCTACATCGCCAGCAGCAATGATTTCATTCTTTGGAGAAGGAGCCTTAATGCTGGTAAGATACAGACACAATATCACATTGGGAAGACAAAGGTGATCTTGCTTGTCTTACGCTAACATGAGCCTTTACTAGGCCGTTTCCTTATGGCGCCGTTTGCAGGATTGCGCTTTGTCGTTCTCAATTATGTCTGGAAATGTGCAGCATTGATCATGCCTTCTGGCCATCACGTTTATTATAATTAGCATTAATTTTAAGAGAAAATGTACTTTTACAGGCAGCATAGTAAAATGAGATAGAAGGTGTGGGGGGGAGGCAGGACCATACACGTGCTAAACTCAGTTTTTATATAGGAAATCACAGGGTGAATATGTTGTACGCTGTAAAGGGGCAACGTGAATATTTGTGGGGTAAAAGTATTATTTTATAGGCAAACTCCAGCGTTGGAAGGACCGGCCCTACTTGAGGTATTTCTATAAACTATGCTAAACTCAGTTCATATATAGGAAATCACAGGGTGAATATGTTGTACGCTGTAAAGGTGCAATGTGAATATTTGTGGGGTAAAAGTGTTATTTTACAGACAAACTCCAGCGTTGGAAGGACCGGACCCACTTGAAGTATTTCTTAAAACTTCACATTTATTTCTCCATCCGACAGATCCAACATCAGTTCATAAGGAAAGGAAACCAACGCGTTTCGGCTTCAGCCTTAATCATGAAAGCTGAAACGCGTTGGTTTCCTTTCCTTATGAACAGATATTGTATGTGTCGGATGGAGAAATAAATGTGACGTTTTAATAAATACCTCAAGTGGGGCCGGTCCTTCCAACGCTGAAGTTTGTCTGTTAAAGAACACTTTAATTCCTTAAATATTCACGTTGCCCTTTTACAGCGTACAACATATTCACCCTATGATTTCCTATATAAAAACTGAGTTTAGTATAGTGAGTCCATTCATTTCATTGCTGGTGTTTGTCTGTGTCATATACCGTCTGTCTTACCAAGGTGTCCATGATGCAGGTTTTGGAATCGGGACCAGAATCCGGGAGGTGATTGACAACTCCCTTGTTTTAGTTTCGATTAAAGTGTTATTTCCAATATTTGAAACTATCACTCATATTAACAGGATAGGTAAAAACTTGCTCATCAATGGGGGTCTAACTGGTGGGACCCCCAGTAATTCGATGCTCTAAAATGAGTATATGCCATCACCATTCCATTCATGGTCTATGGGACTGTTGAAGAAAGTAGAGTATTGTACCAAGCTATCTCTAGCACTCTCATGCATGCGCAGTTACTGCTCCATTCCAACAGGAAATTTAAAACAGATGTTGTTGGGATTGTTGGGGTCCCAGCGGTCGGACCCCCTACCAACCAACCAAGTTATCTTCCATCTTGTGGATAGGTGGTAACGTGAAATGTTAGAAATAACACATAAGGGGATTGCCCACTACTTTGATATTTGAAGACCTCTTTATAGGATAGGTCATCGATATCATATCGTGGGGGGTCCCGGAGCTAGAACCCCCTCCGATCAGCTATTTGGCCAGATATAAACAAGTGTTCTAAGTGGAACTGCACAGCCCTATACACTGCTGGCAAGAACTGAAGCTCAGCTCTTAATGTGAATAGAACTGAACTGCAATACCAGACTCAGCCTGCAGAGGAATGTGGCACTATTTCCGGAAAAAAAGAACAAAAAAACCCAAGATCCTCTACTCTAACCCTGTACGACCTCTTTTATAAATGTAATTCTAGATCAAATTGTACTTGCTTCACATAAAAAAGGATCACAAAGTCATCATTTGGGGAGGGAGGGGATCTTGAACTCTGAACCAGTACTTGGGCAACTTTAACCATAAGCTAAAAGAAGAGTTGTCTAGGCCTTCAGATGATGCCCTCATGACTGTAAACTTGGACTGTAAAAGAGCCCAGCGGACTTGGTAAGTACAGGCAGTGCTATAGGGGACACAGGGTCTCCAGGGGTATCTGAGGCAGTCATTGGGGGCCATCATGAACGTGCCATACAATTTTGGGACATATGAAGCACTATATGGAGGAAATCTCTGTTAAAAGTAACCTGTGAGGCACAGAAAGCTAACTTGCTTACAGATGATACCCTCATGCCAGTAAACTTGGACAGTAAAAGAGCCCAGTGGACTTGGTAAGTACAGGCAGTGCTATAGAGGACACAGGATCTCCAGGGGTATCTGAGGCAGTCAATGGGGGCCATTGTGAATTTGCCATGCAATTTTGGGACATATGAAGCACTATCTGGAAGAAATCTCTGTTACAAGTAACCTGGGAGGCACAGAAAGCTAACTTGCTTACAGATGATGCCCTCATGCCTGTAAACTCGGACTGTAAAAGAGCCCAGCAGAGGTAAGTAGTGGCAGTGCTATAGAGCACACATGATCTCCAGGGGTATCTGAGGCAGTCAATGGGGGCCATTGTGAACTTGCCATGCAATTTTGGGACATATGAAGCACTATATGGAGGAAATCTCTGTTACAAGTAACCTGGGAGGCACAGAAAGCTAACTTGCTTACAGAACTCCTGTGGGATAGAGAGGCAGCATGAGAACAATTTGCACAGGATGTTATATAATGTCCTAGATTTAAGAGGTATAAAGTTTGTGAGGGGGCTAAATTGTTCCAGGGTCTTAAAGCCTAAGGAGGGGGATCATTAGCTCCATTTAGTCAATATGAGAATGAGAAGATTACTATTATTAAAGACCCATGATAGTTTGTGACCCTGTTGGAGATCTCGCATGTCACAATATGGTTCCACTAGCTATGATCGAGATCTTCGATGATCTTTGCACTGGGTGCACCAATGTGCTAAAAGGACCCTTACTTATACAACTTGTTTCCAAAGACATACATTTCTTGTCAAGACTCAAAACGTCTCGTCCATCCTTTATTTCTCCTCATTAACGCATGCTCTTCCAGTGTGTTGACAGCTGTGATCTCCACTTTAACGCTGCTCTGTCTACAAGGATTTACTTCATCCCATCAATTGTAACCAGTCTCTCAGTTTCTAAACTCTAACCTCCAAAACAAACCCACTGTCATCTCATATACATCCCTCCCTTGTCAGAGCCTGCAGGATTCAAGCCCCGGGGAAGATGTCTTGATCTCTGGGTACTAAGCATGCCAGATCACAAGCGGAAAGACGAGATGTGATGACAAGGAGGCATCTGCTGGAGAGGAGACACACCTTGACCACAGCCACCATGGCAAGTAGAGTCTAACCGTACGGTGAAGTCTTCTCAAGTTTTGTCTTGTCTTGAAGACTTGTTGAAAATGTTCTACTTTTCTTAACAGGCGTAGATAATTATACAAGTAATATGATATAAGCTATATGTTGTTTTTACATATATAAAAGAATGGATTTGGTTTTTCACGAACAAACAAAACATTTCTGAACATTTTCTCCTCTACATGTCACAATCATTTAACGTAGTTGTCCGGAAAAAAACAAGTGACCACCTATCCGCGGGATGGGAACTCACTTACCAATTGGCAAAAAGGGGACATTTTTTTCATGATGGGGTACTTTTATCCCCATTAAAAGATAATATGGCAGGTCGGACACCTGATCGCCGTTTCAAATATTCTCTAAGGAACTGTGGAGCTACTGGAAAAAGCTGAGTGAAGAGGTCGGTGGCCACCACAGAGAATTAATGGAGCTTAGGTTATGCATGTGAACTGTCGCTCCAGTCTAACCGGGGTAAAAGTTCACAGTTGTGTCAAAAGTCCCAGAAGTCGGACCCTATCAATGAATATGTTACCACCTATCCTGTGGGTGATAAAGGGGTTTCCTGGTAAAAATAAGTTAAGTAACTGTAAACTAGATTGGATTGCGGAAGGCTGCAGTCAATCAGTGGCCGCCATTGGACCCATTGCTGTGATCGGAGGAAAGGATATGGTCTGGGAGGTAAGTATGCAGTGTACATGTTTAATGATGGGCAGGAGCGCTATTAAGGGGTTATTCCACAGTGGCCAACCAGTTTAAGGTTTTGGTTACATTGGTTGCGCAGCTGTCATGATTCTGATGAGTTGTGCGCTGCTCTCCTGCAGAGCCTCTTCTGGGCCTCATATATTCCTCCAGTGAATTCGTTGTTCCCGGTCTAAGTCCTGAGTGGTGTGGGAGGGGTCTGTTCTTTGATGCCCCATCAATGATAGTTACTGTTTAGCAGGGCACGTCTCTGGTTGCCATAAGTGACTGACCTGATCTTGTCCCGCTTCCTATTTCCTCGTACCCTGTCCCGTCTCCTCCCCTACTCCGTCTTGACTCCCTGCCTCCCTGACCTTCGGCTTGTTCCTGACCCCCAACTCCGCTCTCTCCCATGTACCTGACTTGTCCTCTTGGCTACCGACCTCGGCTTGTATTCTGACCCCGGCTCCGCTCTCTTCCTGGTGCTTTACGTGACTTCCTGGTTTACTGACTCTCAGGTTCGCACTCTGACTTCGGCTTCTCTCTCCCTGTGTTCCTGATGTTATCTCCTAGCTCCTGACCCCTGGCTTGTTAGACTTCCCCGCAGGTCTCCTCCACTAGGGTATCTAGCAACTCTAAATGGTCTAGCATCTCATTACACCTGGGTGCTCGGCATCACAGCAGCAAAATAGCAGCTCCAAAATTGTCGTGTGATAGTCAGTCTGAGTATTGCTGTAGGGTCATCGTGTATCCCTAGCCTAACAGTTCTACCATTCCATATCCAAGAACACCAATATTGTGTCCTAGACCAGTATTTCTTAAAGCATCCCAACTCATACAAATTACATCATAGTTACCCCAAAGCTATGGTCATAGACAGTGCTTCTAACTTACACTAGAGCATAAACAGGGATAAACTGGCCCACAGGAGAACAGGAGAATCCTATGGTGGCCCCCTTTGCAGTAGAACGTCACTTACCCCCAACATTATTAGTAGTTGGCACTGTACAGTTGTTTTACTATGTATAGATAAAGGAAGTGTCTCCTCATTCATTTTACAAACGACCCAGTATATAATTATATAGAAGCATAGGTAAATTTGTAAATGTCATATTTGGATGCAGTTGATCAGTGGACCCCTAGAGTCGATGTTACTGGTGGGTCTCTAGTCTGATATTGACCATAAATACAGTGCAAGTACACTGCAGATACACGGCATATAGTAGTATATATGGTATATAAACCACAGGTTAAGAGCACAGTTGGCCAAAAATATTTGCAGGTCCTTGGTCTAGTAGTCACGTTGTAGTCTCTTCTTATCGGCCAGCAACTCTGGTGCATCTTCTGATTTGTAGACCTGGCAAGATGTCCTCATTGCAAAAAGATGCGTTCAAGAAAATTGACACCGTGATGCCTTAGCTTTCTTGAACACAGACGCAAGTAAATCTAAGGTTTTAGAAATCTGTTGTGAAGACACCGCACTGTTAAATGTCTGTCTGGGGTTAATGTTCTTAATTTGGCCAGACATGGGTCCTTTCGGTGTTTTAACTCGTGTTTGTTAAGTCCTTGTTTTCCGCCAGACTCAGAGTCGTCCATTGTCTGAGGAGGTGTATTGCTAAGTTAATGTAAAATCCCTCAGCCTCTCTGTCTACCTCACTCAGAGGGGAATTAACTATGCGGATTGGAATGCCACCCAATCAGAGCACAGCCTTCTTCCACCAATCCGGTAAGACCACAATACCCTGGGATGAGAGCCTGGGAGATATAAAAACGGGACTGCTTGGGCCACCAGGGTGTTCTTTTGCTACGTGGCTTCATACTAGGGGTTTTGATCCCAATGGAAGTCCTTTACCCCTTAGTCACTTCGGCGCCGGTTAGGGGATCAGAAACTGGATTACATTGTGCAAGAACACCGTCAAGTATCCTAGGATTCGGCTGGAAGAAACCCAGGTTGGGATGATTCAGTTACCTGGCTGCGGACTTTGCTGTGCTCGTGAAGCTTCCTACGCTTGTCACTATCCTATTCTTGGTGGGTGCCTGCCAAAAGCAGGGTGCTGTTGGTTTGGGGTATGTGGCCCTGGAAGCTCTGAAGGCACAAATTTTCTAATCCCTGGTGAGCCAGCGGAAGGGTGAGACTCTGTTGCCTGTTACGTAGTGTGTTTTGCATGGTTATGTGTTATATGCCTTTGACTGTTGGAGATCCAATAAAGTCTAATTATTGTGGTTCTGTGTTGTCTGAGTAGTGTTCTGCCCAGGGGTACGGAGTTTGGGCGTTCACTTGGGATGAACCATGGTCCATGCAGTCTTTCTAAAGGCGGTCGGGCCAGCGGACGAGAGCACCCACTGACCCCCGTGTCTCCACACCTGTCTCAGTGATGGCTAAGAATCAATGATCTAGAAGATCTAGACGTTCTACAACACTGGCCACTGTCGATTAAGAGCTCCAAGACACTTCTTATGGTCTCAGAATAACTACTACCAAAATGTATTGGAATGGAAGTGGAAAAAGGTCCCAATTTTCTACCCTAACAATTGCTCTACTACACATCCGGGACATACCTGCTAGTGTTGTCTTCATCAGAGTCCACAAAACTGCTGGACTCCAGCTCACTGCTCATCACGGTGGACGTGCTGTCATATCCGCCGGTCTCCCGTAACCGCTCCACCTTGGGGTGCCCATTGATTCTTGGAACTGTCACAGAAAATAAACATAGTGATGAGCAGAAGCCTCCTGGACATCTACTATCGGCACAGAAACAAGATAGGGGGTTTGATCAAAGAAAAATGTTTGTACTATAGGAAAGACAAGAACAGTGCAAAGTACAGTACACTCAGCAAACTACAAGTGACATGTAGATAAGGGCGACTGACAAAAGAAATATTACCATCTACACAATGTATGTCTTCCTTTTATCACAGTGAAAAATGGATGATATTGACACGAGGAGACAACAAAGCTGAGAATAGGTCATGCCTTTAATCAGACTAATAGGTGCTGTCATTTCCAGGCTGTTTGAAGTGAGGTGCCCTGACTGATGAAGATGAAGGAACATTACCTAAGGGGTGCTTCACACACAGCAAGCTCGCTGCCGAGATCGCTGCTGAGTCACGCTTTTTGTGACGCAGCAGTGACCTCATTAGCGATCTCGCTGTGTGTGACACTGAGCAGCGATCTGGCCCCTGCTGCGAGATCGCTGCTCGTTACACACAGCCCTGGTTCGTTTTCTTCAAAGCCGCTCTCCCGCTGTGACACACAGATCGCTGTGTGTGACAGCGAGAGAGCGACAAATGAAGCGAGCAAGGAGCAGGAGCCGGCGTCTGACAGCTGAGGTAAGCTTGTAACCAAGATAAACATCGGGTAACCAAGGTGGTTACCCGATATTTACCTTAGTTACCAGCCTCCGCAGCTCTCACGCTGCCTGTGCTGCCGGCTCCGGCTCTCTGCACATGTAGCTGCTGTACACATCGGGTTAATTAACCCGATGTGTACAGCAGCTAGGAGAGCAAGGAGCCAGCGCTAAGCAGTGTGCGCGGCTCCCTGCTCTCTGCACATGTAGCTGCATTACACATCGGGTTCATTAACCCGATGTGTACAGCAGCTAGGAGAGCAAGGAGCCAGCGCTCAGTGTGCGCGGCTCCCTGCTCTCTGCACACAGCGCTGGTAACTAATGTAAACATCGGGTAACCATACCCGATGTTTACCTTAGTTACCAGTCTCCGCAGCTTCCAGTCGGCGGCTCCGTGCAAGCGCAGCGTCGCTTGCACGTCGCTGCTGGCTGGGGGCTGTTCACTGGTCGCTGGTGAGATCTGCCTGTTTGACAGCTCACCAGCGACCATGTAGCGATGCAGCAGCGATCCTGACCAGGTCAGATCGCTGGTCGGATCGCTGCTGCATCGCTAAGTGTGAAGGTACCCTAAGTCATAGCACACCTCTGTCATCATCTACCTGGATTCCAGCTCCTACAGGACTTCACCTACTCCGGTCGGCTGTCATATGGGCGCCATGATCTACTTATACCATATATACCAAGAAAGCACTCAGAAGAGTCCTCATTTTCTATCAATTTGTTAAAATGTCAGATTAGCCTTTTTTGTTTGGACTGACAGCTGTTTACCTAATTAGAGTGTATATAATACTGCCATATAGTGATGGGATAATACTGCCATATAGTGATAAAATAATACTGTCATATAGTGATGGATAATACTGCCATATAGTGATAAGATAATACTGCCATATGCTACACAAATAACACCACCATAATTTTGCCATCAACTCATTTCCTAAACAATTATGCCTACATACTTATAAATAATATTGGGTTGTTTTAGTTTGATCATGAATTTCCCACCCTCTTGGAGTTTCCAAGAAATGTGGCCCTGGGCGATTGCCAAGTTTGTCATCCCCTTTCCTCCATGGCTGAGGTTCTGTATGTTATGCTGCCCAGGCTGTGGATGTATATCATCAAAGAGAAATACGATATAAGCCAAACAAAACTTTTAAGTCAACATTTTTGTCTTTCTTCATCTATAGCATTATTCACCCTAATATACACAGTCACAGCAGTAGAAAAATTCTTTATAACTTGTAGCAGAAGTTGCAATTTAAAGGGGTTGTCCACTTATAACAAAAAACATTAAAGGGGTGTTCCAGTTGAAACAAGTTATCACTTGGTACTCGCAACTAGTGATGAGCGGGCACTACCATGCTCGGGTGCTCGGTACTCGTAACTAGTGATGAACGGGCACTATCATGCTCGGGTGCTCTGTACTCGTAACTAGTGATGATCAGGCACTACCATGCTCAGGTGCTGAGTACTGGTAACTAGTCATGAGCGGGCACTACCATGCTCGGGTGCTCAGTACTCGTAACTAGTGATGAGTGAGCACTACCATGCTCGGGTGCTCAGTACTCGTAGCTCGTGATGAGCGGGCACTACCATGCTCGGGTGCTCAGTACTCGTAACTAGTGATGAGTGGGCACTACCATGCTCGGGGGCTCTGTACTGGTAACTAGTGATGAGCGAGCACTACCATGCTCGGGTGCTCGGTACTCGTAACTAGTGATGAGCAGGCACTACCATGCTCGGGTGCTCAGTACTCGTAGCTAGTGATGAGCGGGCACTACCATGCTCCGGTGCTCAGTACTCGTAACTAGTGATGAGTGAGCACTACCATGCTCGGGTGCTCAGTACTCGTAGCTCGTGATGAGCGGGCACTACCATGCTCGGGTGCTCAGTACTCGTAACTAGTGATGAGCGGGCACTACCATGCTCGGGTGCTCTGTACTCGTAACTAGTGATGAGCGGGCACTACCATGCTCAGGTGCTCGGTACTCGTAACTAGTGATGAGCGGGTACTACCATGCTCGGGTGCTCAGTACTGATAACTAGTGATGAGCGGGTACTACCATGCTCGGGTGCTCAGTACTGGTAACTAGTGATGAGCGGGTACTACCATGCTCAGGTGCTCAGTACTCGTAACTAGTGATGAGTGGGCACTACCATGCTCGGGGGCTCTGTACTGGTAACTAGTGATGAGCGAGCACTACCATGCTCGGGTGCTCGGTACTCGTAACTAGTGATGAGCAGGCACTACCATGCTCGGGTGCTCAGTACTCGTAGCTAGTGATGAGCGGGCACTACCATGCTCCGGTGCTCAGTACTCGTAACTAGTGATGAGTGAGCACTACCATGCTCGGGTGCTCAGTACTCGTAGCTCGTGATGAGCGGGCACTACCATGCTCGGGTGCTCTGTACTCGTAACTAGTGATGAGCGGGCACTACCATGCTCAGGTGCTCGGTACTCGTAACTAGTGATGAGCGGGTACTACCATGCTCGGGTGCTCAGTACTGATAACTAGTGATGAGCGGGCACTACCATGCTCGGGTGCTCAGTACTGGTAACTAGTGATGAGCGGGTACTACCATGCTCGGGTGCTCAGTACTGATAACTAGTGATGAGCGGGCACTACCATACTCGGGTGCTCGGTACTCGAAATGAGCAGTCGGACATTCAGACGGGCTGGACTCAAATACTGAGGATATTGGAAGTCAGTGGAGGACTTGAGCATTTTTCCGGAAGATGTTCGAGTTTCCCATTGAGTTCCACTACACTCGGTACACAAGTTGAGCCCATCCGAGAATCCAATATGCTTGTTTCGAGCACCTGAGCATGGTAGTGCTCGTTCATCACTAGTTATCACCTATCCATAGGACAAGTGATAACTTTTAAATCGGTGTGGATCGGACCATTGAGACCCCCCATTCATCTCCAAAATGGGATACTTTTATCGCTCTCAGCCTTTTGACGAAGATTACGTGTAGTACCTTTGACAAGATGGCTATGGTGTGCGCTGCCTGGGTAAAATAATACATTGCACATGGGGTGGAAGCTTTGGGGTAGAATGTTGGGTATCTTACATAGTTATCCATTAAGAGACCCTGACCCCCAAGGACAAAGCCATAGACTTCGTAGTTTGAGAGTTGGAGGTGCAGAAGTGTCCCAGGAGTGGTGACACTCGTGTGCCTTAACTCACTGGCTGTAGGATGCCCACTTGAGTTTTAGGCACATTTGCACAGCACTTCGGCTTTCATTATTTGCGGCACAACCCCTTTTCAGGAATTTATTTAATTTCCTATACAGGGACCCTCACTATTGAATTTTCAGGGTAGGGCTCCCTTATGGGTTACCTCCTGATTGGTCTAGGAGAGTGTGTGTGGCCGTCAGGTTCTGTTCCCTCCTGCAAAGTCAAGACTTCTCGAGAGGGGAGCTGATCTACCCTGGCTTCCAATTCCACTGGAGTGGCAGCAGAGTTGGATGTTGGGAGCAAAACTAGTTTTCTCTAGGCTAGGTCTATGGAAGCCACTGCTCCCTGTCCCTCTGTGTGGCCTTCTAGTCTGGAGGGTTGGGGGACGTTTATTGGGGACCCTTCCTCTTTCGGAATGTGCTCCGATAGACTTTACCCTTGTGGACTTTTTCTGTGGCACTTGTTCACTTTTTGAGGTGCACTCAGTTGGTAAGGCACAGTTCTCATGCCCTAAAAAAAAACCAAATAAAAAACAGTGCATATGCTCAAGCCATTCACTATGGGATTACAGGATCGCTGTATTCTCCGGCAGTCCCATAGAAAATGAATAGCGTGGTTGGTGAAGCATGTGCACTACCAATCCATTCCAATGGGAATAAATGCCTGTTCTGGTGATTGGTGGGGCTCCCAGGAGTCAGACGGACCCCAATGGCACAATTATCACCCATCTTATACTATCTTAGGCCTAAAACACACTTCCGCAAAAAAAAACGTACGTGTCTCATGGTCCGTTTTTCGGGTCCGTGCTCCGTTTTTTAGGGGCGTTTCTCCGGTACGTATGGCATCCGTGTGATGGCGTATGCGAGCCGTGTGTGCGTGTGGAATGTCCGTATTGACATAAAATACGTACGTGTGCAGTCCGTGTGCTGTCCGTTTATAAAGGCCCGCATTCTTACCCAATTAACGTTGTTAATCATTCATCATGAGATCCTGGTGTTTTTGTTTGCCATCAATTGTCCTGATAGATTGGAAACAAGTGTTTCAGATTTTGTGACTAAAAACGGACACGGACGATACGTGCTGAACACGGACATACTCCGTGTGCGGTCCGTGCAGGCACGGACCCATAGACTTTAGCGGGTCCGTGCCTGCGTCCTGCCGGCCAAAAACGGACATGTCGTCCGTGTAGAAAAGCGCACACACGTACTTACCACACGGACACACGTTCCGTGTGATTTTACGTGTGTGTGCCATCTACCATTGAATAACATGGGTCTCCGTGTCTCCGGTACGTGCAAATATGTACCGCACACGTACAAAAAAAAAAGGATGTGTGTTGCGGGTCTTATGGATAGATGACAACTTGTTCTAGCTGTAATACCAATATACTATAGGGGGTCTTCTCATGCCTAAAGGGGGCTTTGCGATGTCGCTAGCGCTTGCAGCCGTCCCCGTCGTTTGTGCGTCACGGGCAAATCGCTGCCCGTGGCGAACAATATCGCTAGGACCCGTCACACATACTTACCTGCCTAACGACGTCGCTGTGGCCGGCGACCCGCCTCTTTTCTAAGGGGGCGGTTCGTGCGACGTCACACGGCAGGCGTCCAATAGAAGCGGAGGGGTGGAGAGCAGCCGCATGAAAGCCACTCCCGCCTCGTTGCCTCAGACCGCAGGTACGGTGAGGTTCCTCGTTCCTGCGGTGTCACACGTAGCGATGTGTGCTGCCTCAGGAACAATGAACAACCTGCGTCCAGCACCAGCAACGATATTTGGGATTTGAATGACGTGTCAACAATCAACAATTTGGTGAGTATTTTGCGTTGTTAGCGGTCGCTTGTTGGTGTCACACGGAACAACGTCACTAACTATGCCGGATGTGCGTCACGCAATCCATGACCCCAGTGATACGTCGTTGCGTGTAACGGGGCCTTTAGAGTAGAAAATGGTTAAATAAAGGGTCTGTCATATAACATACAGAAAACCTGTAATACTTATTCTCCCCTGTGATGGCGCTGCAGAGAAGATGAGCCCATACTGCCAGGTTAGAAGGCCCAAAAGGTGCCTTTGGTATAGATAACAAAACCTATACCCGTAACAGTTGCGGGCCCTGTTGGAGATTTTGCACTGGGGCCCATGAGCTTCATGTTACACCAATGTATACAAGTATTCTATCGTCTAGATGTTCCGGTTGAATAGTGACATAATGATGCCACTAAGCTCTAATTACAGCTGATCACAGCCCGGAGCAACGTTCCAAAGAATGCATCGTGCAAGCGTTTTATACACATAATACCTGACAAATCATCATATCTCGCCTTTCAGTCCTATCACTACACGGGCGTATACTGTAAGGTAAACACATCCATTCCTTACCGGCCTCACGAGACATCTTATACCTTATACCAGGCCCAGCATGTAACAGGCTTAGGAGGAGCTTTTATCTTCACATCCTTCCCTGGGTGCAAACTCAGATTTCTAGATAAAATGACTTTCAATCACAGATAAACTGCTCCAAAACAAAACCTGATCTGCGCTCTCCGCTTTTTACCTTCACTCCCACATTCTATATCAAAACTGCAGGACTTCACATCTGAGAATGGGTGTTAGGGGTACTTGGCACACTACGACATCGCAGGTGCGATGTCGGTGGGGTCAAATCGAAAGTGACGCACATCCGGCGTCGCAGGCGATATCGGAGTGTGTAAATCGTTTTTATACGATTAACGAGCGCAAAAGCGTCAAAATCGTATGATCAGTGTAGACTCGGTCATTTCCATAATTTCGGAAGGACCGATGTTACGATGTCGTTCCTGCGGCATAATACATTGCTGTGTGTGAAGCCGCAGGAGCGAGGAACATCTCCTACCTGCGTCCTGCGGCTCACGCCGGCTATGCGGAAGGAAGGAGGTGGGCGGGATGTTTACGTCCCGCTCATCTCCGCCCCTCCGCTTCTATTGGCCGCCTGCCGTGTGATGTCGCTGTGACGCCGCACGACCCGCCCCCTTAGGAAGGAGGCGGTTCGCCGGCCAGAGACGGTAAGTGCGTGTGAAGCTGCCGTAGCGATAATGTTCGCTACGGCAGCTATAACACAATATCGTATGTGCGACGGGGGCGGGGACTATCGCGCTCGACATCGCAGCATCGGTTTGCGATGTCGTAGTGTGCAAAGTACCCCTTAGTGCGGATGACGGGCACATCTGATGTATATGGGTGACGCGCACTGATTTTGGAAGGACTGGATGACCAATTAAAGGGATCGGAATACAACAATCTGATGTATAAGTGCATTTCAATAAATTAAAATATCAAAAAGTAAAATTTATTTCAGTTATTTAATACAAAAAAGTCATTATCTAAAAAAATTAGAATAATTGCCACAAAACACCTGCAAAGGCTTCCTAAGCGTTTAAAATGGCCCTTTAGTCTGGTTCAGTAGGCTACACAATCAAGAGGAAGACTGCTGAATTGACAGATGTCCAGAAGACAGTCACTGACACACTCCACAAGGAGGGTAAGCCACAAAAAGTAATTTGCTAAAGAAGCTGGCTGTTCAGAGAGTGCTGTATCCAAGCATATTAATGGAAAGTTGAGTGGAAGGAAAAAGTGTGGTAAAAAAAAGGTGAACAAGCAACTGGGATAGGATTGTTACAAAAAGGACATTAAAAAATTTGGGGGAGATTCACAAGGAGTGGACGCTGCTGGAGTCAGTGCTTCAAGAGCCACCGCACACAGACGTATCCAGGACATGGGCTACAAGTGTCACATTCCTTGTGTCAAGCTACTCCTGACCAATAGACAACACCAGAAGTGTCTTACCTGGGCCAAGGAGAAAAAGAACTGGACTGTTCTCAGTGTCCAAGGTGTTGTTTTCAGATGAAAGTAAATTTTGCATTTCATTTGGAAATCGCGGTCCCAGAGTCTGGAGGAAGAGTGGAGAGGCCACAATCCAAGCTGCTGAGGTCTGGTGTGAAGTCTCCACAATCAGTGATGGTTTGGGGAGTCATGTCATCTGCTGGTGTAGCTCCACTGTGTTTTATCAAGACCAAGGTCAGCACAGCCGTCTACCAGGAAATTCTAGAGCACTTCATGCTTCCCTCTGCCGACAAGCTTTTTGGAGATGGAAATTTCATTTTCCAGCAGGATGTGGCTCCTGTCCACACTGCCAAACGTACCAATACCTGGTTTACTAACCAGAGTATCACTGTGCTTGATTGGCCAGCAACTCTCCTGACCTAAACCCCATAGAGAATCTATGAGAGACACCAGACCCAACAATGCAGACGAGCTGAAGGCGGCTATCAAAGCAACCTGGGCTTCCATAACACCTCAGCAGTGCCACAGGCTGATCGCCTCCATGCCGCATAGATGCGGGAATTCATGCAAAAGGAGCCTGACCAAGTATTGAGGCATTTACTGTACAGACTTTTCAGTTGGCGCCAACATTTCTGAGTTTAAAATCATTTTTTCAGTTGGTCTTATATAATATGCTAGCGATGAGTGAACTAGTGATGAGCGAGCACTACCATGCTCAAGTGCTCAGTACTCATAACTAGTGATAAGCGGGCACTACCATGCTCAGGTGCTCAGTACTCGTAACTAGTGATGAATGAGCACTGAGCACTACCATGCTCGGGTGCTCGGTACTGGTAACTAGTGATGAGTGAGCACTACCATGCTCAGGTGCTCAGTACTCGTAACTAGTGATGAGCGGGCACTACCATGCTCGGGTGCTCAGTACTCATAACTAGTGATGAGCGAGCACTCCCATGCTCAGGTACTCGGTACTGGTAACTAGTGATTGGTGAGTACTACCATGCTCAGGTGCTCAGTACTGGTAACTAGTGATGAGTGAGCACTACCATGCTCAGGTGCTCTGTACTGGTAACTAGTGATAAGCGGGCACTACCATGCTCGGGTACTCGGTACTGGTAACTAGTGATTGGTGAGTACTACCATGCTCAGGTGCTCAGTACTGGTAACTAGTGATGAGTGAGCACTACCATGCTCAGGTGCTCAGTACTCGTAACTAGTGATGAGCGGGCACTACCATGCTCGGGTGCTCAGTACTGGTAACTAGTGATGAGCGGGCACTACCATGCTCGGGTGTTCTGTACTTGTAACTAGTGATGAGTGAGCACTACCATGCTCGGGTGCTCGGTACTGGTAACTAGTGATGAGCGAGCACTACCATGCTCAGGTGCTCAGTACTGGTAACTAGTGATGAGCGGGCACTACCATGCTCGGGTGCTCGGTACTGGTAACTAGTGATGAGCGTGCACTACCATGCTCAGGTGCTCGGTACTGGTAACTAGTGATGAGCGGGCACTACCATGCTCAGGTGCTCAGTACTGGTAACTAGTGATGAGCGGGCACTACCATGCTCAGGTGCTCAGTACTGGTAACTAGTGATGAGCGGGCACTACCATGCTCGGGTGCTCAGTACTCGTAACTAGTGATGAGAGGGCACTACCATGCTCGGGTGCTCAGTACTGGTAACTAGTGATGAGCGGGCACTACCATGCTCAGGTGCTCAGTACTCGTAACTAGTGATGAGCAGGCACTACCATGCTCGGGTGCTCAGTACTGGTAACTAGTGATTGGCGAGTACTACCATGCTCGGGTGCTCGGTACTGGTAACTAGTGATGAGCGGGCACTACCATGCTCAGGTGCTCAGTACTGGTAACTAGTGATGAGCGAGCACTACCATGCTCAGGTGCTCTGTACTCGTAACTAGTGATGAGCGGGCACTACCATGCTCGGGTGCTCAGTACTGGTAACTAGTGATGAGCAGGCACTACCATGCTCGGGTGCTCAGTACTGGTAACTAGTGATGAGCGGGCACTACCATGCTCGGGTGCTCAGTACTCGTAACTAGTGATGAGCGGGCACTACCATGCTCAGGTGCTCAGTACTGGTAACTAGTGATGAGTGAGCACTACCATGCTCGGGTGCTCAGTACTCATAACTAGTGATGAGTGGGCACTACCAAGCTCAGGTGCTCAGTACTGGTAACTAGTGATGAGCGGGCACTACCATGCTCGGGTGCTCGGTAGTGGTAACAAGTAGATGGATGCTCGGAGGTGCACGACGTGAGTACTCGATTATAATGGAAATCAACGGGGATCAGAAGCATTTTTCCGGGAAGTATAGCAAACGATAAGTATTACCTGAGGACAAGTTTCTGAAAAGTGAAAATTTAACTCACCCCTAGGGGGCAATGATTTCTCGAGGAATAAACAAGGATATTCCCGCATCAGCCACATACACATATAACCACTTATCTGCTGCAATCAATGGTTCTTGTGCATTGATGAAAAAGGAATGAAAAACATAATATAATGTCTTTATATCTCCAGCATTAAGCAGATACCGACTAAACAATCTACAGAGTACTGTAACTAATATGAAACACGATAACACATTAGCGTGAAATTCACACAATAAAAGATCACAGTCAGCCTCCCGGAACGAAAAACTTTCAGAGGTCATCAGGTGACCCCAACGCTGCGATCGCTTTCACTGCGAACACTAAAGATTCTTATCAGGGAGTATGAATATGTGAAGAATTCCCCTAAACATCATTAAATGCAGGACCTAAAGTTGTCTACCTATGGATAAGCGTCTATTCAGTCATTTCTTAGTTATACCTGTTTCGAGAATAGCTGCGCGCAGTGGTATAATGCCAATGGTGGCAGATCACGTGAATGCTATAGGGCCTGTGAGGCATTGGCACCGAGTCCCCCCCGCCCGACATCGCATTTTCAATTGTATCGGCATGCCAATACAGCTGAAAACAATGATGAAAGAGGGAACACTCAGCTCCCTCCTCCAGCATTCTCTCACTGTGTCTGCCCTCTGACGTCTCAGTGCAGCAAGCGCAATGACTGCACTACTGCGCATCACTTTGCCAATATGTGCAGCGCTGCAGAACCCATACTGAGGAGACCTGAGCAGCGGGGGAAAGAAGGGAGGTGAGTATTTACTTATTTTTTTAAATCAGTGAGTACACTGGTTGGAGGCTATGGATAGTGCATTATACTATTTGCAGGACTATGGGGGTGCATTATACTATATGGAGGACTATGGGGGTGCATTGTACTATTTGCAGGACTATGGGGTGCATTATACTATATGGAGGACTATGCAGGTGCATAATACTCTATGGAGGACTATGGGGGTCCATTATACTATATGGAGGACTAGGAGGGTGCATTATAATATATAGAAGGCTATAGATGGTGTATTATAATATATGGAGGACTATGGAGGGTGCATTATATTATATGGAGGACTATGCAGGTGCATAATACTCTATGGAGGACTATAGAGGGGTCCATTATACTATATGGAGGACTAGGAGGGTGCATTATAATATATAGAAGGCTATAGATGGTGTATTATAATATATGGAGGACTATGAGGGTGCATTACAATATATGGAGGACTATGGAGGGTGCATTATATTATATGGAGGACTATGCAGGTGCATAATACTATATTATTATTATTATTATTATTATTTATTTATAGAGCACCATTAATTCCATGGTGCTGTACATGAGAAGGGGGTTACATACAAAATACGTATACAAGTTACAGTAGACAGACTAGTACAGAGGGAAGAGGGCCCTACCCTTGCGGGCTTACATTCTATAGGATTATGGGGAGGAGACAATAGGTGGGGTGTAGGTCAGGCGGCAGCTCCGCACGGTGGTCGGGCGGCAGCTCCGCACGGTGGTCGGGCGGCAGCTCCGCACGGTGGTCGGGCGGCAGCTCCGCACGGTGGTCGGGCGGCAGCTCCGCACGGTGGTCGGGCGGCAGCTCCGCACGGTGGTCGGGCGGCAGCTCCGCACGGTGGTCGGGCGGCAGCTCCGCACGGTGGTCGGGCGGCAGCGAGTTCATTGTAGATTGTAGGCATTTCGGAACAGGTGCGTTTTCAGGTTCTGTTTGAAGTTTGCAAGGGTAGGGGATAGTCTGACGTGTTGAGGCAGCGAGTTCCAGGAGACTGGGGATGCTCGGGAGAAGTCTTGGAGTCGGTTGTGTGAGGAGCGAATGAGAGAGGAGGAGAGGAGGAGATCTTGGGAGGACCGGAGGTGACGTGTTGGAGTGTAGTGGGAGAGTAGTTCGGAGATGTACGGAGGGGAAAGATTATGCACAGCTTTGTAGGTCAGTGTTAGAAGTTTGAATTGGATACGGTGGAAGATTGGAAGCCAGTGGAGGGACATGCAGAGAGGAGAAGCGGGGTGGTATTGAGGAGAGAGGTGGATAAGTCGGGCAGCAGAGTTAAGGATGGACTGGAGAGGGGCAAGCGTGTTGGCAGGGAGGCCACAGAGGAGGATGTTACAGTAGTCGAGGCGGGAGATTATGAGGGCATGCACTAGCATTTTAGTTGATTGCAAATTGAGGAAAGGGCGGATTCTGGAAATATTTTTGAGTTGAAGACGGCAGGAGGTGGTGAGGGATTGGATGTGTGGTATGAAGGATAAGGCAGAGTCAAAGGTCACTCCGAGGCAGCGAACTTTGGGTACTGGCGAGAGCGTGGTGTTATTTATTGTAATAGATAGATTAGGTGGAGAGTGTAGGTGAGACGGAGGAAAGATGATTAGTTCAGTTTTGGCCACATTGAGCTTTAGGAAGCGAGAGGAGAAGAAGGAGGATATAGCAGATAGACATTTCGGGATTTTGGACAGCAGAGATGTGACATCTGGACCAGAGAGGTAGATCTGAGTGTCGTCGGCATATAGGTGGTATTGGAAGCCATGGGACTTTATGAGTTGTCCCAGGCCAAATGTGTAGATAGAGAAAAGTAGGGGTCCTAGGACAGAGCCTTGAGGGACGCCAACAGAGAGATGGTGGGATGAAGAGGTTGTGTGGGAGTGGGAGACACTAAAAGTGCGATTTGAGAGGTATGAAGAGATCCAAGAGAGGGCAAGATCTCTGACACCAAGGGAAGAGAGGGTCTGTAATAGGAGGGAGTGGTCAACGGTATCGAAGGCTGAGGACAGGTCTAGGAGTAGGAGTATAGAGAAGTGCTTGTTCGCTTTGGCAGTAAGCAAGTCATTTGTGATTTTAGTCAGGGCAGTTTCGGTGGAGTGATGTGGACGGAAGCCGGACTGTAGGTTGTCAAAGAGAGCGTTAGAGGAGAGGTGGGAGGAAAGTTCAGCATGGACATGCTGTTCCAGGAGTTTTGAGGCAAGTGGGAGTAGTGATATGGGGCGGTAGCTGGTAGTAGAGGTTGGATCGAGGGAAGGTTTCTTTAGGATAGGTGTGACTGTTGCATGTTTAAAGGCAGAGGGGAAGGTTCCAGTCGTTAAAGATAAGTTGAAGAGATGGGTTAAAGCTGGAATAAGGATGGTGGTGAGGTTGGGAAGGAGGTGGGATGGCATGGGGTCAAGTGCGCAGGTGGTGAGGTGCGCTTTTGAGAGCAGACGTGCAAGCTCTCCTTCGGTACTATATGGAGGACTATGGGGTCCATTATACTATATGGAGGACTATGAGGGTGCATTATAATATATAGAGGGCTATGGATGGTGCACTATACTATATGGAGGATTATGGGGGTTCATAATATATGGAAGACTATGTGGGGCCCATTATACTATATGGAGGATTATGGGTGGTGCATTATACTATATGGAAGGCAATATACAGCCCATTATACTAAATGGAGGTCTAAGGGGGTGCAGAATTCTATATGGAAGGCAATGCGGGGCCCATTATATTATATGGAAGACTATGGGGGGTGCATTATTATCATAGGCTATGTGGGGTCCATTATACTATATGGAGGACGATGGGGGGTGCATTATTATCATAGGCTATGTGGGGTCCATTATACTATATGGAGGACGATGGGGGGTGCATAATACTATATGGAGGAGTATGAGGTGCCCATTATACTATATGGGGGACTATGGGGGTGCATTATACTATATGGAGGACTATGGAGGGTGCATTATAATATATAGAGGGCTATGGTTGGTGCATTATAATATATGTAGGGATATGGATGGTGCATTATAATATACTAGAAGGTGGCCCGATTCTACGCATCGGGTATTCTAGAATTTACGTATTGTGTAGTTCATGTATGATTTTTGTTATATATATATATATATATATAGAGAGATGTTGTTGTGTGTAGTTACCAAGTGTTTGTGTAGGCGCTGTACATGTTCTGGGTGTTGTCTGGGTGTGGCGGGGGGTGAGAGCGGTGTTGTATGTGTGTTGCGTGTGTTGCGTTGTTTGTGGAGCGCTGTGTGTCTGTAGCGTTGTGTGTGTGTGTTGCGCGGTTTGTGTGTGTGTGGTGTGTTTTGGGGGAGGTATGTTTTGTGCAATGTGTGTGTTGTGCGGTATGTGCGTATATTTGTGTGTGCCGCGGTGTTTGTGTGTTGGGTGTTGTGTGTGTGCAGCGTTGTCTGTATGTGTGGGTGTCTGTGTAGGGCAGTTGTTTGTGGTTCCCAGTGTGTGTGTGTGTGTGGTGTGTTGTGCAGTGCGCGCGTGTGTGTGTGTGTGTGTGTGTGTGTGTGTGTGTGTGTGCATCAGCCTCTCTTCTCTCAGCCTACCTCTCCCAGCCTCCCTCCTCCCAGCCTCCCTCAGCATCAGCCTCCCTCTCCCAGCCTCCCCAAGCATCAGCCTCCACCAGCATCAGCCTCTCTCCTTCCAGCCTCCCCCAGCATCAGCCTCCGCCAGCATCAGCCTCTCTCCTTCCAGCCTCCTCCAGCATCAGCCTCCCTCTCCCAGCCTTCCCCAGGATCAGCCTCTCTCCTCCCAGCCTCCGTCCTCCCAGCCTTCCTCAGCATCAGCTTTCCCCTCCCAGCCTCCCTCAGCATCAGCCTTCCCCAGAATCAGCCTCTCTCCTCCCAGCCTCAGCCTCTCTCCTTCCAGCCTCCCCCAGCATCAGCCTCTCTCCTTCCAGCTTCCCTCAGCATCAGCCTCCCCTTCCCAGCCTTCCCCAGGATCAGCCTCTCTCCTCCCAGCCTCCTTCCTCCCAGCCTCCCCCTCCCAGCCTCCCTCAGCATCAGCCTTCCGCTCCCAGTCTCCCCCAGCATCAGCCTCCCCATGCATCAGCCTCTCTCCTTCCAGCCTCCCCCAGCATCAGCCTCCCCTTCCCAGCCTTCCCCAGGATCAGCCTCTCTCCTCCCAGCCTCCTTCCTCCCAGCCTCCCCCTCCCAGCCTCCCTCAGCATCAGCCTTCCGCTCCCAGTCTCCCCCAGCATCAGCCTCCCCAAGCATCAGCCTCCACCAGCATCAGCCTCTCTCCTTCCAGCCTCCCCCAGCATCAGCCTCTCTCCTTCCAGCCTCCCTCAGCATCAGCCTCCCGTTCCCAGCCTTCCCCAGGATCATCCTCTCTCCTCCCAGCCTCCTTCCTCCCAGCCTCCCTCAGCATCAGCCTTCCCCTCCCAGTCTCCCCCAGCATCAGCCTCCCCAAGCATCAGCCTCCACCAGCATTAGCCTCCACCAGCATTAGCCTCTCTCCTTCCAGCCTCCCCCAGCATCAGCCTCCCCAAGCATCAGCCTCCACCAGCATCAGCCTCCCTCGTCCCAGCCTCCCCCTCCTAGCCTCCCCCAGCATCAGCCTCTCTCCTCCCAGCCTTCCCCATGATCAGCCTCTCTGCTCCCAGCCTCCTCCAGCACGCCGTGCTCCTCTGCCGACACTCACACACCCGATCGCATCCACTCACACACACCCGATCGCATCCACTCACACACACCCGATCGCATCCACTCACACACACCCGATCGCATCCACTCACACACACCCGATCGCATCCACTCACACACACAGACACTGACGATATCGCACATACGCGCCTATACTCACAACATCCGGAGGTATCACATGCTTCTGGCCATGTGATCCTCCCGCAGGTCCTGGAAGCACACAGCACAGTACCGCCGCCGAGAAGCAAGCGATATCCCAGGATGTTGTGAGTATTTGGATGCGATGTGATGTGTGAGGTGTGTGTGAGTGTGATCTGATTTGTGTGTATGTGTGTGCTGTTATGTGTGTGTGCTGTTATGTGTCTGTATTTTCCGCCGCTGCAGGACCTTGATGTGTGGATGCGATGTGATGTGTGTGTGATGTGTGTGTGAGTGTGAGCCGGTGTACACTGGTAACTATGATACACATCGGGTAACTAAGGGACCTTAGTTACCCGATGTTTATAATGGTTACCAGCTTTCACGGCCTCCGTCAAGATCCCAGCATCGCAAGGTTATGTCTGGCGCTGCCGGGATCCTGACGGAGCCGGTGTAGAAGCAAGCGATATCCCAGCATGTTGTGATGTGTGAGGTGTGATGTGTGAGAGTGAGTGTGAGAGTGAGTGTGATCTGATGCGTGTGTGTGTGTACTCACCTGGGAGTCGCGGCTCCGTGTCAGTTGGGCCAGAGCGAGCGTGCATTGCGTGAGGGGGGCGGGGCCTGCAGAGAGCCGGGGAGAGAGGCCAATCCGTGTGGGGGGGCGGGGCCATGGCGAGCCCAGCGGCCAATCAGCTTTGTGTCACCGTAAGGACACAATTTCGGAGCATGACAGACAGACAGACAGACAGATAGACAGACAGACAGACAGACAGACAGAATAAGGCAATTATATATATAGATGGAAGGCAATGTGTGCCCATTATATTATATAGAGGACTATTGGGTGCATTATTATGGAAGGCAATGTGGGGCCCATTCTACTATATTGAGGATGATCTGGGCATAATACTATATGGAGGACTACGCAAGGCTAATTATACTATATGGAAGGCTTTATGGGGGCCATGATACTTTGGAGGGCTATGAGGGAGCCTTTATACTTTATGGAGGGCTATTTGAGGGCTGTGTTGGCGGCCATTATACAATGTGAAGATCTATGATAAAGACTACGATCGGTCAGCCACCTACAATTTACATATTGCTGGAAGGATCACCTGTTCACACGGGAGGATGTGTTGCAAACAATTACCTTTTAGGCCATATAACAGGTGCGATCGGACTGAGTAGTCCGACAAGCCGGGATCATAAGCCAGGAGGTAACGTTTAACGTTCAGGAAGCAGACAGAGAGGTGGTCAGGAAGAGGTCAGAGGTCAGAAGCCAGGAGGTAACATATAAGGTTCAGGGAGCAGACAGAAACGTGGTCAGGAAGAGGTCCGAGGTCAGAAGCCAGGAGGTAACATATAAGGTTCAGGGAGTAGACAGAAACGTGGTCAGGAAGAGGTCCGAGATAAGAAGCCAGAAGATACCATATAAGGTTCAGGGAGCAGACAAAGACGTGGTCAGGAAGATGTCCGAGGTCAGAAGCCGGGAGGTAATGTATAAGGTTCAGCAAGCAAACAGACGTGGTCAGGAAGAGGTCCAAGGTCAGAAGCCGGGAGGTAATGTATAAGGTTCAGGAAGAAGACAGAAACGTGGTCAGGAAGAGGTACGAGGTCAGAAGCCAGGAGGTAACATATAAGGTTCAGGGAGCAGACAGAAACGTGGTCAGGAAGAGGTCCGAGGTCAGAAGCCAGGAGGTAACATATAAGGTTCAGGGAGTAGACAGAAACGTGGTCAGGAAGAGGTCCGAGATAAGAAGCCAGAAGATACCATATAAGGTTCAGGGAGCAGACAAAGACGTGGTCAGGAAGATGTCCGAGGTCAGAAGCCGGGAGGTAATGTATAAGGTTCAGCAAGCAAACAGACGTGGTCAGGAAGAGGTCCAAGGTCAGAAGCCGGGAGGTAATGTATAAGGTTCAGGAAGCAGACAGCGACGTGGTCAGGAAGAGGTCCGAGGTAAGAAGCTGGGAGGTAACGTATAAGGTTCAGGGAGCAGACAGAGACATGGTCGGAAGAGGTTCAAGGTCAGAAGCTGGGAGGTAAGCTATAAGGTTTAGGGAGCAGACAAAGACATGGTCAGGAAGAGGTTCAAGGTCAGAAGCCAGGAGGTAACGTTTAAGGTTCAGGGAGGAGATGGAGACGTGTTCAGGAAGAGGTCAAAGGTCAGAAGCCAGGAGGTAATGTATAAGGTTCAGGAAGCAGACAGAGACATGGTCAGGAAGAGGTCCAAGGTCAGAAGCCGAAATCAGAACACTTACACCAGAAAGAAGCCAAGAGCACACTGAGCAAACAGGAAGTATGACTGGCGAAGTTCAGACTGAGCAAGTCCAGTAAAGAAACAGTGCAATCACCGGGCACGAGGTGCATCTATGAAGACACCTCCCAAAACCAGTGTGGACTCTAGTGCTGAAAGACAACCTGTCAGCAAGTGCACAAGACACATAGCAGAGCATTTTCAAATGCAAAATGCTCCACACAGCGGAGCGGTGATAAAAGCATCCCAAATGCAAAATGCTCTGCACAGCGGAACCGTGACACTGTCCTCGTAATATTTAGGACGTGATACAGGTGAGAAATTTCAATGCCTTATGAGTTAGGTCTTACTCTGAGTAATCGATGAAGATCAAGTCAGTAAAAGGATTCTTACGTCACACACTACAAGTCACCAAAGGTCCAGTTTAATACCTACAATGACACACTCGTGGTGGAGCTTCCGGATGACAACGAACGGGTTCCAGGGGCCAAGACAGACAAAAATGACCTCTCTGCGCAGATCTCCTTGCATGTGTGTGTGATTGAAAGGAAAAGTTTGATCGATGGCGTTGTGGTGGGTTCCTTCCAAAACATTCCATGAATGAAGAGGTAACCATGGTGGACCTCAAAAGGAGTAGAAATCCAGAAAATCCTACGATACAGTTCTGAACAGGAACGTATTACCAGGCACCCGATATAATGTGAGGTGCATAATAAGGTGAGATAATATTTTAGGGACGTTTCCTTTCCAGTAGCTTCCCTTCCATCAGATGATTGATGATCTGTAATGATGGTGAAACAGGAAATACATTGGCAAGAGTGTAAACTGTATATACTTAGTGATACTCTATTCAAGTGTCCCTATCACGTCAAAAACATTGCCACTACCATTGCACATTCTAATAAGGGTATGTGCACACAGAGGTTTTTTGTATTCAGTCAAAAACAATAGGAAACACTCCTTTTTGGAGGGATTTTTTAGGTTTTTTTTGGAAGAGCTTTTTTTTTTTTTTTTGCAACATTTTAATTTTAACTAATTTGCAGAGGATTCAAAGAAGTGACATGCACTTTGATTTTTTCCCCCAACAGCCGTTTTTTTTTTTTTAGCAATTTTTCAAGAGGTTTTCAAAGTTGACCCTCTTCTAAAAAAATATTTAAAAAAATCTGTGCGCATACCCTAAGGGATAGAGGGCTCTAATGCTGATGATATTATCAGTCATGTTTTTCTGTCCCTTCCATTGCTGTAAGGCTGTGTGCGCACAGTGCATTTTTTCTGCGGTTTTTTTTATTGTTGCCCAAATCTGCACGTTTATCCTTATGCCAGCAAAGTCAATGAGAATTCTAAAGTGTCATGTACATATTGCTTATTTTTTCCGTGCAGCTTTGGTGCAGAAAATAATCTGGAGCATGTCAATTGTTGGTGCGTTTTTTTTGCTCTTCCACCCATTGACTTCATTATGAAAAACGCATGCGTTGTTTCGGTGCATTTTTCTGCCAGATTTCATGGAAAATTTCATGCAGCATTTTTTTGCACCAAATCTGTTGTTCGCACATAGCCTAAAGCTGCCTAAAAACTACAGATAAAGGATAGCTGGTAGATGGTAAATGACCAGCAGTAATCACACCCTAATATACCTACAATAGCATGCGTTCACATCAATGGTGAGAGTTTTGGAAACTGTATACAAAAGATTGCGGCAGCTGCTACCAAAAATAACAATATGTCAATTTTAAAGTCTTGGGTAGGCATCTGCACATTAATTGGTGCAGATCTATGCACCAATTAATATATATCAATATATACATCGGTGGTATATTTATCGAAGTCAATGATCAAGAAGGATCATTTGCTAATTTTCGAAACGTCATTTTGACAATTGACTAATACATGGACAAATACATAGGGAAAATAGTGATGAGCGGGCAGCACCATGCTCAGTTCTCGTAACGAGCATGTCGGAGGCTTGGATGCACGTGACTTGAGTACAATGGAAGGCAATGGGGAACTTGAGCATTTTTCTAGAAAATCTCCATTGACGTCCATCATACTCGGTATATGACTTGAGCCAATCCGAGAGACAACTGAGCATGGTAGTGGATCACTCATCACTACATATTTTAAGAGGTTGTCCCCTACTTTTACATTGATGGCCTATCCTTAGGATAGGTCATCAATGTCAGATCGTCCGGGATCCGGCACCCATCACTCTTCTCCGATCAGATGTTCTTGGTGCCGCCAGCAGCAGCCGAAAATGCTCAGTTCCGGAGCTGCTCCGTCTTTTGATAATGGCCGCGGTTGGGTACTGCTATTGATCTGAATAGGAGGAGGATGTGCAGTACCCGGTGCAACCGCTATCAGAAGACGGAGCAGCTCCAGAACTGAGCATTTCCGGCACCGAGAACAGCTGATCGGTGGGCGTGCGGGGTGTGGGACCCTGGCCGATCTGACATTGATCACCTATCCTAAGGATATGCCATCAATACAAAAGTAGTGGACAACCCCTGTAATATCCTGTGGGCTTATCAGTATAGCTTTCTGCTCCAAAAAGGGAAGAAAAAATACTAATTTGACGTATCCTAAGGATAGACCATCAATGTAAAAGTAGTGGATAACCCCTGTAATATCCTGTGGGATTATCAGTACAGCCTTCTGCTCCACAAAGGGAAGAAAATATTACTAATTTGACCTATCCTAAGGCTAGACCATCAATGTACAAGTAGTGGACAACCCCTTTAATATCCCATGGGTATCCCATGGGCATATCAGTATAGCCTTCTGCTCCACAAAGGGAAGAAAATATTACTAATTTGTTTGATCATATTTCTGCAGTTGTGCATGATCCCTTACCTGGTGATATCATACACCCAATATTGGTACTTTAAAGCCCTAAATCCGATATCCCTATGAACTAAACTCGTCCCTCCTGCGTCTAATAATCCAAGCTCTGCTCCATCTGTATTGCATTATTAGGCTACATCTCAATACCTACACCCCATCTGTTTCTACTTGACATAATGAAATAATCCGAATTATTATTATTTACTTTATTTTTATATAATTTTATAATTATTTTCCCATTAAAAAAAAAAATGATTCCTAAACGAACCTCACTGAAGATTTATTAAAAAATACTTAAAAACAGGAACATCGTTCTAACTGATATACGCAGGACGGTATCTTTTGATCATGTTGCCGACGGCTCTTAAATTCTAAAAGTCGCAATTAAATTTGAGCTCATTTGCTCCGGGCTGCAAGATCTTATGGCAAAGATAAGCGTAGATCTAGCAGAGCTGAATGTGTCATTTAACTCCTTACACTGCATACACTTTGTGAATATGTTGCAGTCCTATGTAAAACCTTACATAACGCCTACATCTGACAAATTTTGCAAATCGATACAGGTTTACTCCTTGGGTTTAATACTATATTTAAAGGGACAGATTATTCCCCGCCCATAGACATCCCAAAACAATGCAGACAATGCATAAAGGTCATTTACTCACATGGTTTAGATGCATGGAGCTCGGGTTATGCTCATGATCATTGTACACTTCATTCTCCGTAATTCCAGTGCCCCCAACAAAAGCTACCTGAGAAGTACTAGTACCACCACCGGACCCGACAACCCCACTCTCACAGCCGCTGAGGTCACTGCCCTCGAAGCCAATCAGATCCCAGCATGCAAATATATGATGGAGCTGTATACAGAGGCAGCCTCAGGCGGTGGGTTTTCAGAGATTGATATACGGCCACTTCAGAGGTGACTTCCCTGAGGGGGTGAATGTGGGAAGAAAGAAAAAAAACCTGATTGTTTCTCCTTACCCTTTTTTTTTACATTTTTGTTTTTTAAGAAGATGATTTACCATTCCCTTTGATGCTTGTACGACATGAATCGGGATCACACAAGACAAAGATTCAGACACAGACATACAATAAGCCCATGAATCGGGATCACACAAGACAAAGAATCAGACACAGGCATACAATAAGCCCATGTGGCCCCCCTAGCCAAATGCAGAAAGTGTCCTTACCTTTTTTTTTCCCCCTATAAAAGGACACTTTTTAAACAGCTGCAAATTTAGGTCTTTAAGTCATCAAATTCTTACAGTTCGATTTCTAAGATTTTCGGAAAATATTTAGATTTTTTCGTAATAAAGCTTTTAGTTACCCTTAAAGGGGCTTTACACACTGCAACATCGCTAGCGATCGCACCCGCCCCCGTCGTTTGTGCGTCACGGGCAAATCGCTGCCCGTGGCGAACAATATCGGAGGTACACGTCACACGGGACTTACCTGCCTAGCGACGTCGCTGTGGCCGACGAATAACCTCTTTTCTAAGGGGGCGGTTCGTGTGGCGTCACAGCGACGTCACACAGCAGGCAACCAATAGAAGCGGAGGGGTGGAGAGCAGCCGCATGAACGTCACTCCCACCTCATTGCCGGAGGACGCAGGAACGTTGTTCGTCGTTCCTGGGGTGTCACAAGTAGCGATGTAACATCCCGTCCACCTCCTTCCTTCAGCATTGCCAGCGGCCGCAGGTAAGCTGCAATTCGTCGTTCCCATGGTGTCACACGGAGCGACGGGTGCTGCATCGGGAACGATTAACAACCGGCGCGCAGAAGGAGGAACGATTTTATGAAAATGAGCGACGTGTCAACGAGCAACGATAAGCTGAGTATTTTTGCTTGTTAACAGTCGCTCATAGCTGTCACACGCTACGATATGTCAAATGATGCCGGATGTGCGTCACAGAATCCGTGACCCCGACGACATATCGCCCGATATATCGTAGCGTGTGATGCCGCCCGAATACCTCCTCTCATCCACCCTCAGGGAGGGTCGTGACAGGGGTGATTAATCCCACACAAAAAGACAGACAAAACAAAACTCAAACTCACTGCAAGCACTCTCAGTCATAGGCTGGAAACACATCTATGCGAGTAAAATCGGTCCGAGTTGGCTGAAAAAAACTCGGCTGATTTTAGTTCACGTTAGGTGCGAATGTAACGCAAGTGCAATGCTATTTTTGAATAATTTAATGATTTGGCTAGCGTGTGTAATGCGTGTGTGTTCCTTTTTTTTCTCAGCAGCTGTCATCTGCCATTGAGCTCTGCTACATGGCCGCTGACAGCAGCCACAGACAGAGCCATGTAGCAGAGCTGAATAGCCGCTGATAGCAGACACACACAGAGCCGCACGATCAGAATGAAGTCGGATGAACGTCACCCGACTTCATTGTCATCCCGCGGCTCTGTCTGTGTGGCATGGCCTGATTTTCAGTCACCGGTGAAGATCTCACCGGTGACCGCAAATCCCCTGAGTGACCGCAGTGAGCCGCGTGATCAGCGGTGCCGTCACTGAGGTTACCCGCGGCCACAGCAGAAGTCCTCCCGCTGAGATCTGTGGCCGCGGGTAACCTGAGTGACGTCATTTTATGATAGCGCGACTCACTTCAGTTGCTGCGGGGAGCTCACAGAGAGCGGTCGTGGTCTGTGACAGCTCTCTGTCAGCTTCTGATGTAGCAGAGCTGACAGCGTCGCAGGACCTCCGTGGATTACGTTGGACAAGGATGGGTTATTTGGGGACTTAATAAAGTGGTGAACGAGGGTCTTTGTTTTATTTTATTATTTCAAATAAAGGATTTTTTAACACTGTGTGTTTATTAACTTTAATTTACACGTTAATCATTGGGGCTGTCTCATAGACGCCTGCAATGATTAATCTAGGACTTATTGGCAGCTATGGGCTGCCATTAACTCCTTATTACCCAGTTTGCCAACGCACCAGGGCAAATCGGGATGAGCCGGGTACTGTCCCAGAACAGTCGCATCTAATGGATGCGGCAATTCTGGGCGGCTGCTGGCTGATATTGTTAGGCTGGGTGGCTCCCCATAACGTGGAGCTCCCCATCCTGAGAATACCAGCCTTCAGCCGTATGGCTTTATCTGGCTGATATTAAAATTGGGGGGACCGCATACCGGTTTTTTAATTTATTTATTTTTTTTTTTTAAAATGCACAGCATAGACACGCCCACCGGCTGCTGTGATTGGTTGCAGTGAGACAGCTGTCACTCATCGTGGGGGCGTGTCTGACTGCAACCAATCATAGGTGCCGGTGGGCGGGTAAAGCAGGGAATATGAGATTGAATAATGAGCGGCCAGCTTTTTCAAAAGAGGAGAAGCCGTCGGAGCAGTGTGAATGCCGTACAGCGCTGCGCCGGTGATCGGGGATCGGTGAGTATGAGCGAGGGGGGCAGAGGGATAGACCAACATGGACAGAGAGAGAGGGACAGAGATAGTGACCGACCGACAGACCAATCAACAGAAAAAGAATAGAGACCGAGAGGGAGAGACTGACTGACAGAGAATAGAGATTGACCGACATTGTGACACATCACTTGTTTCCAGTGTTTTAGGAAACATGCGAGAAATGTATTTAGAAAATCGGATGTCACTAGGATGGTGTGAGTGCCGTCCCGTAACATCCGATTTTTTACACGCTCCCATAGACTTGCATTGGAGAGACTCGCCGAGAAACTCGCAAAAAAGCAGCATGCTGCGATTTTTTTTCTCAGCCCGATTTGGACTGAGAAAAAAATTGCAAATGCGAGCTGAATCATTCACTAACATGTGTCCGATTCCAATGCGAGATTTTCTCGCATTGCTCTACTACGAGAAACTCGCAAGTGAGAAGCAGCCCATATAGGCAATACGTGCTCAGGAGGGAATAAAGAACAGGGAGGAAATAAATAGATCACAAGAATATTTCCACAACACACCAAATGAAGCACAGAAGATATCTAGCAACTGGAACAACAAAGCACAAGGAGCGGTATCACTAGAAGCTATAATTGGCATGGGAGGATCAAATCCACCATCTTAGACCCTTAGGCCTCTTTCACACGTTCGTGAAAAACCACGCACGTTTTTCACGGACGTGTCAGAGGTGCGTTTTGCCCTCCGTGAGCTGTGTTTATGGGCTACATGTGTTCTCCGTGTGCTATCCGTGATAACACACGGAGAACAGGAACTTTCTACTCACTTGTCCCTGGCGTCTCTGTCCATGGTGCTAATCTTCGGTCTCCGGTCCTGCCGACTCCCCGCTGCTGCTGCTACCGGCCGCAGTGAAGTGAATATGTAATGAGCATAATGAGTGGAGGTCGGCAGCAAGTGACAGCAGCAGCAGAGACAGCAGGGCTGGGGAAGGTGAGTAATGTTTTGTTTTATTTTTCTCGCAGACACATATCTTTTCTCCGGTGCATGTCACACGGAACACATCCGTGTAGTCCGTGTGTGTTACATGTGACACGTTTTCGTTCCGTGTGACACCCGTGATGCCGGAGAGAAAACGGACATGTCGGCGTGAGAAACACATGGACACACGTAAGTACGGAACGGACACACGTTCCATGCGAAAATACTTACATGTGTCCAAAACCATAGGAATACATAGGTTTACGTGTGTACGTGTCTCCGGTACGTGAAAAAACTGCCAAACACGTCCAGGGGTCACGTACGTGTGAAAGAGGCCTTAAAAAGGGCAGGGAGGAGCTGTGATAGGTCTCTCACAACATGTGACTCCAGAGACAATCACCAGGCTAGCAGAACTTAACTCTTGCAGGCCTGAACCAAAGAGAACACAGCTTGCTCAACATCTGAGACTTTCTGAGAAACTCAGTAGCCTAACAAGAGACTTGGAGTATAATGTCAGACTGCTGTGTGACCAGGGTCAGATGCCGCCCTGGCACTCGGTGAGTTCAGAGCTAAACCTTAGTGACAGTAAGATGTGAAGTGGCGTCAGAGACTGGAGTAAGATTTGTGATAAGGAACTTCACCGCTCGTCATGAATTTGATGAGTTGGGGGTCACCATTCCCATCACATCCCAGCTATGGCTGTGAGAACATGAAAACACTTTATAATACTTACCTAACAGTCGCTCGGTTGGCCAGATGGGCATCTCCGTTTTCCGGTGCAGGCGCCGCCTTTTTCGGCCATCTTCGTCCTCCTTCTGACTCCTGTGTGCATGACGCGTCCTACGTCATACACACTCACCGCAGATCAAGTGCGCCTGCTCAGGACCTGAATGCCGGCGAGTGTGGATGACGTCGGACACGTCATGCACCGCGGCTAGAGAAGAAGGAGGACGAAGATGGCCGGAAGAGGCGATGGCGGCACCAGAGAATGGAGACGCCCATATGGCCAACTGAGCGATCGTTAGGTAAGTATTATAAAGTGTTTTTATGTTCTCACAGCGGCCTGGGCTCTTATATACAGCATGTTAGAATGCTGCATGTAAGAGCCCGGTGGTGGTGGCCGCAGCTTATAGGTCAAAAAAGTGGTGACAGGTTCCCTTTAAGAAAAATGTAACAAAAGCCATTGCAGAAAAAATAAACCTATACGCAGAATATGGACAAAATTTATAATAACACTATTGTAATCCATTTTGCTGGTACTGGAAAATGCTGAGGATTTTAAGTGTGGAAATATTTGCACAAAATGTGCAATATGTGAACGGAACCTAAGGGTTAGGCTACTTTCACACATCCGGTTTGAGCCCTGCGGCTCAATCCGGCTGTGAAAACTATGCAACGGATGCGGTGAAAACACCGCATCCTTTGCATAAGTTTTTACATGCGGCCGGTCCGTTTTTTTCCGGTTGCGGCATGCTACTGAGCATGCGCAGTGGAAAATACCGCATGCGGCGACCGGATGCGGTTTTTTCCGCATCGCGCTGCATCCGGCCTCCATAGGGATGCATTGAAAAATGCGCCGCAGCGGCCGGATGCGGCGCGATGCGGTGTTTTTTGCCGGAGCAAAAAACGTTGCAGGGAACGTTCGATCCGGCCACCGCATCGGCTACATCTGCCGCATGCGGCAAAAACCGGACCGAACGCAAGCCCCTGCGGCACAATGCGGCACTAATGTAAGTCAATGCAAAAAAAACCGCAATCGGCGTTACAAAAGCCGGTTGCGGTTTTTCTGCAGAACGCCGTATTGTGCCGCAGAGCAAAAATCCGGATGTGTGAAAGTACCCTTATAGGCTGGAACATGCAGGATGGTTTTTGAAACTTCGTTTGAATTGACAAGTATATGTGACAAATCTGCAGCATTGTGTACATGTAACACAAGTTTGCAACAAATATATCAAATTCAGGCCAGGACATTGCCACCATTTCTGGATGTGTGATATTTAAGTATCAAAATATCACACTGCCGGTCTCGACTAATGAGATTCACCAGGATTTCATTTCTGCTGTCAGTTCTTGGTTGCAGAATTTGCGTGTTGCAGTGTGACCAAACTCACTGTCATCAAGTGCGATGTGTGAACAGTGAATGTGCGGGTTATTTTTTATTGTACAGTAAAGAATAACTTTTTGCGATTTTCTGCACAATTTGGAACTACAAAAACAAAAGAAACGGAACGCTCACAGAGAAACTATATGAACCCCATTACCAATCAATAGGATCAGTATTTATTGGAATGCAAATTACCTATAAGTTACTCCAGTAAAGCTGTCTAGGATTCATTGTGAACGTAAACCATTGAGTAGACCTGACCAAGACCTTGGTCCCGTGAAGTCCTCATGGGTCCATATTATGACCACACAATGTCACGGGTGTGTCACCGGCGACAGACAGTCATGTAGTTTCTGGCAATAGAAGATCACAGCGTTTGGCTGTGCAAAATGCTCCCTGACTTTCTATTGTTCCTGCTGTTGGTAGCTTTCCTGCTGGATTTTCATCTCTTCTCCTTTTGTATCCAGCAGGAGCTGACCTTCCACCCATCTGCTTATCATCAGTATTCTCTTGGTGCTTAAATACTCCCTTCTTCACAGACTGGTGCTGGTGATATTATTCACTTCATTCTAGCTCTGATTGCAACCAGGTGGCTTGTACTCTTCCATAGTATTGTTGCTGAATTTCTGCCTGTGCCATCTGTGGATAAGTAGTTCATGATTTCCCCACCCCATGTGTCCCCCTTGTGTCTTCATTTCGCACTTAGTGGGGTTGACGAAGACCTCATCCCACCCATTCCCTATTTAGGGTCCAGCACTAGGGATACCTGGGGTCAGGTATCCAGCTCAGCACATTGGCGCAGAACCTATTTAGGGTGGTGAGGGACCCCAGGAATCACATGTAGGTTTGGTCAGGGGTCACCATCTCCTCCATTCCTAGACGCAGGGGTCCAGTTCCCTTACCTTTCGCCGCTTGCTTGGTACTTCCCTGTAGCTAGCGTGACACACAAGCACTCTTTTGCACCACCATAGGGGCTCTATGATTTCTGGAAGTATTTTTTCTTTAGGCCTGGATGATACATCCGTAGATTCCCTCATCAAAGACAATCGGGTTGATTATGCTAATGAAACAGAAATCAAACTGTGATCCAAGTTTGAACAGAGTGTCAGCTTTGTGTGATCTCTCGGAAAAGAATAATATCAGACAGTCATAGTGTCACAAAACAGACGTGTTTCGGAAGATTCTAGTCCTTAATCATTGTTTCTCAGAAACAATGATTAAGGACTAGAATCTTCCGAAACGCGTGTTTTGTGACACTATGGCTGTCTGGTATTTTTTTGTACTACCATTCGTGTGAATTTTTAATTTTACAAATAAAAAATTGAAGTTTTAGAAGATCAGTTGCTGGAAATCCTTCTATTCCATTAGTGGGATCTTTCGTATGAGAAAATCAAAGCAAACTGTGAGGAAAAGATGAAGAACATAATTTCTCCATCTTCTCCATTGTCTGACTCCTCAGAAATAGGATTGCAGTCAGATGTCATCCGAGTGCAGTCTGATGTTTTCCACACGCCCATAGACTGTTGTGGGCGCGTCGTGTCCAAGTGTCCTCTACATTGAATAACATTGGTCCAAGTGCTATCTGATAAATCCGATTTATATGGTGGCGTGAGTGAGCCCTTAGAGGCACTTTATTTTTCCATCCAAAGATTTAACGTGGATGCGTAAAAAAAAATATTGGGGTTACAGTATGAACTCTATACCACATGGTTATATAATAGCACCAAAAATAGATGTATAGAAAGCTGCTGCATATGCACATTCCTCCATACAGTATGTAAGGGTCTTTGTTATACCCACATAGTGTATGTATGTGTGTTTATTTTCACATCATATACTCCTTACGGCTCATTTATATCAGTTTTGCCTGTAGCACGTTCATCTCAGACCCACAAAATGAAGCTGTCACAAGGATCATTAATCATGACAGTGTGTCAGGCCGTTAGTTTCTCAGGCTTTAGCTTGTTGCTGGGTTTTTTTTATTGTAAATTAATTTTTATGTGGTAACCAAACTCAGACACATGATCAATTCAGAGTCCAGTCATCTTTAGATCATTCTAGAAAAAAATAGGGCTATAATTCCAGATTTAAATATGGGTGTTACTAGTTTTATTCCCTCTATTGCCACTCGGCTTCCTGTCCTAGGGATGTTGCAAGGAGTGATTACAGCTACCGATCACTATGAAGTGAGTGTCTTGTAATAATGTAGCAGCCAGGGATATGGGGTACTCGGTTCCGGGCAGTGTCTCTATTAGGAGTGTCACGGTGGTGGGCGTTACCCGGTTCCGTGCCCTGAGCCCTTTTTGTAATGGGGATATTTACAGGGGATTGGTGAATAAAGTTTATTCGTGATACCACTAGTGGTGTTGCGGCTAAGTGTAGGGAGCCGCCGCTGCAAAATGTCTCTACTGGGGCTGATGGTATGAGCAGCTAGTATGGTAGTCCCTCCGCATGTAGGGTATTACCCCAGTGGGTGTATGGTGCAGTGAGCGTCGGAAGAAGGAGTCCAGACAGGTATTCAGTGCAACTGGTTTACTCACTTGGATGTTAACTGGTTGCCCGAGGCCGGCTGGTTTCGCCTCCAGGTCCCCTTTGTCCCAGTGCCAGTCTGGTGTTCTGGTACCTTCTTTCCCTGCACCTGTCTCTGGTAACTGGGTCCCTGTAGTATGGAACACTGGGGGTCCCCGGTTTGTGGTTTGTCCACTTCTGTCTGCCTGATGGTAGCGTGAAACCTGTGGGGATGGAGTCTCTGGTCCTGTCCCCGATTCTCCCTTTGCTACTGAGTCTTCGGATTCTTTAGGGTCAGCAAGGTCCTTGATGGTCCCCTTTGCTGTGGAGGTGTTAACAAGTCAGCTTGAAGCTCTTTCCTGTCCTAGGGTCCTGTACCCCGTCGGTGCGTAGTTCCAGGAGTCCTCCACCATACTCCACCAGCAACCACCTCTCCTAGGTACCAGGTCACCGTCAACCCGAGTAAGGGAGTCACTTCACTTCCACAGTTAACTCTGAACTCCCTAATTAGACTGACTACTGACTTCCTGTCTTCCCGACAACTCTCCACAGTCTGCCCCTCCCACCTGGTCAACTATTGGACTGGAGTGGCTTCACCTCTAGGTGGCCATCCATGGTCTCCCCCTTAGCTAGGTACCATTGTATGGGGGATTGTTGGGGAAAACTGGGATTACCTAGGTTTTTGGTGTTATTGGCACTTGGGTTTTGGGTCCCTAAGGGGGTAGGCCCTGCATCCGTGTGGGGATGCAGAATCTTACAGCACCCTGATGGGTTCAGGGGCACTACAATAACTTCATAGAAAGACGAACAAGGCAGCAACACTTGGCAACCCATCAGCAACTCGCCACTGCGCTGATGACTACATGCACCGGCTATCATGCTATCTAAATTCAGCTGTCAGTGATTGATAAGGGCATTTAAATACTTAAAAGGAACCCGTCACCAGATTTGGTGACTATAAGCTGCGGCAACCATGCGCCGGCTTTGATGTCCTGCGCAGGCACACTTTGATCTGCCCTGAGCAGGGCAGATCAAAGTGTGCCTGCGCAGGACCTCAATGCCGGCGCGTGTGTATGACGTAGGACGTGTCATGCACCCAGGCTTCAGAAGGAGGACAAAGATGGCTGAAAGAGGAGGCGTCGGTCCCGGAGAACGGAGCCAGCCATCTAACCAGTCTGCACCGTACTGACCGTTTAGGTGAGTATTATAAAGTGATTTTTACGTTCTACAGAGCGGCCTGGGCTCTTATACACAGCATGTTAGAATGCTGTATATAAGAGCCCACTGGTGGTTGCCGCAGCTTATAGTCATTAAAATTGGTGACTGGTTCCCTTTAAAACAGCAGCAATCTAGGCGAGTTCCGATCCCTACTTTTACAGGCATATGCCAGATATGTGGGCGGCACGGTGGCTCAGTGGTTAGCACTGCAGTCTTGCAGCGCTGGGGTCCTGGGTTCAAATCCCACCAAGGACACCATCTGAAGGAGTTTGTATGTTCTCCCTGTGTTTGCGTGGATTTCCTCCCACACTCCAAAGACATACAGATAGGGACTCTAGATTGTGAACCCCACTGGGGACAGTGTTGCCAATGTATGTAAAGCGCTGTGGAATTAATATCGCTATATAAATGAATAAAATTATTATTATTAATTATTATATGTATCACATCTGACATCTGCCTGGAATGGAGTGTACTCAGCTTCTGAACCCGCTCCATACAAGTACACCCCTATGGTGACAGTTACGACAAGGTGTGCAAAGGGATTAACGACTCTGTCCCTAAACTTGGAAAGAAAAATGGAAGTCCCTAACACAGATGTGAATGAGCGCTTATAGATTTATTAAATGTAGCCCAATCATAGGAATCTTACTTCACATCACAATACACTATTTTATTCACGCATCTTACAAAAACGTATGCAATTCCATATACACAAATACGCAGACATGCACACATACAGTATTCAGACACATGCACAGTACATAGTAATGCAGACTTACAATACAGAGATATGCACACATCATACAGTATGCAGACACACACATAAACACAGTACACAGGCATGCACACATGCAATATACAAATATGCACACATCACATACAGCACACAGGCATGCACACATACAATACACTGATATGCCCACATATATGCAGACATGCACACAAACAGTATGAAAACATACTGTACACACAAAGTACAGTATGTAGACATGCACGCACGCAGACATGGACATATGCATATACAGTATGCAGACATGCACACATACAATACACAGAAATAAACTCAAAGTACAGTATGTAGACATGCACACACGCAGACATGCACACATACAATACACAGAAATAAACTCAAAGTATGTAGATATGCACACATACAGTATGCAGATATGCACACATACAATACACAGACATGCGCGCACACACACAGTACACATACATAGTACACATACATGTACACATAGTACGCAAGCATGCACACACGCAGGCATGGCACGCAAACATACACACATGCACACATACCATATGCAAACGTGAGAGCAGACATGCACTGATATGCAAAGCTGAATGCACACAGTATGCAGACATGTACACACACCATACATAAACATACACACATGCAATATGCAGAAATGCACACTCGGTCACCTCCCTCTGGCTTGTTTCCCCTCCAGTGGGCATGAAGCAGTGCAGGGCACGCTATGTGACGGCCATCACACAGAGCACCATAGAAGAAACAGGCGGCTCTGCACTGCTGCTGGGGAAGTTGCCCCTTTGCCCCCAGCTCCAAATAATAGTGATGGTGGCCCTGATGATAATGGTTGGTTGTATTGGAGAGTTGAGACACTAACACAAAATCTCTTACAGTTGTAAATGGAGGGAAAAAGTAACTACAGACCCCTTTATTAACACAAGGGGTCTCCTGTCTTTGTCATATGCCAGGTGGCTGAGACCTTTTATAGTTCATTGTGTCTGTATACTGCCAAGCCCAGGGCCAATGCCCTTATTGCCCTTTTTATAATGACACTACAGGGGCAGCTCTTTTGATAACCAAGAGCAACACATATAACCCTTCCATTTTATTCATTCATGTACAAAAACTGAGAAAAGTGGGGGAAAAAAGCACAATAAAATGAACTAATCTGTGAAATTGCCCATAGCAACCAATCAGTTTTCATATTTTAAACTGCTCTGGTAAAATGAAAGCTGTGCTGTGATTGGTTGCTATGAGCAACAAAGACCGTTTTGATAGTTTTAAGGCCTCCAGAACTTCATGGATATTGTTAAAGATGCTCTTTAATATTGTTTCTTATGTAAAACGTAGATGTAAGCCTTGTCATATGTTTATATTTACTGCCAAGGATGGAACGAGATTGTGAAAGCCCCTATACAACATCAATAAGAGACCCCCATAACGGAATTTATTTACTTATTCCAAAAATATGAAGTTATTCATAGTTCACAATGAAATCTGCTAAAGTCTTCATATCAGACACTTATAATCATAGTGATTTATTATGGTTTTCCAACCTGTTCCTAACAAATATAAATACCCTTTAGGCCATGTTCACATGTAGCGTAAATACTGCGGTTTTTTTCGTTGCAGTTTTTTTTTCGCATGCAGAAAATCTGCTGTTTAACTGTCTAAGCCAGTGGATTTGATTCCATGAAATGTTTAAGGCTATGTTCACACATTGCTTTTATGTTGCAGGAAAACCTGCTCTTTTGGCAGTAAAAAAACTGAACTGCATTTTTTAATTTTATGCCTTTTTTTTTCCCCTTTAGGCTTCTGAGAAGCCTGAAAATAATGGAGATATCAGGGTGTCATGGGGTATGGAGGGAGAACGGGACCAGGGCTCCTAGATAAGTTCTCAGGGCTGGAGGCCCTAGCTGTCCCTAATCTCAGAGATACTACTCGTGGTGAAGATGTCTGGGTCGCCTTCCTTGTCCTGATCTTATACCCCCACTCCTCCACCCCAGGAGAGGTCAAGGACAGGAGTGGTGGAACCCACAAATATAGACCTATGGGGAAATCAAAACTCTATCACACAGTTAGCACATACGGAAATGTAAGACAATAAACGATAAGGAGGAAATAAAGAGCAGGGAGGAAATAACCAGATGACGAGAGGATTTCCACAGCACACAATAAATCACCAGAAACTGGCACACAACAGCACATGGACCAGTTTAGCAAAAGCTATAGTCAGCATGTGAAGACAGGCTCCACCATCTTAAAAAGGCAGGGAATAACTGTGATAGGTCTCTCACAACATGTGATGCAAGAGGTAACTATCAGACTATCAGAGATTAACTCCTGTAAGTTGGATGACTAATGAGCCCACAGTTGGTGGACACCCAAGCCTGCCTGTGCAACTCAGAAGCATAATGTTGAGTGTCATTCTGCAGTGTGAACAGACGCCGCCATAACACTCGGTGAGTTTAGAGCCAACACTGTGTGACACAGGGCTTGGATATGACCAGTCTCTGCACACCCCTTATTTGCCCTGCAGATCTGTTCTGTTGTTGGTAGCCTGGTCTATACCTGAAATACAGAAATGAAACCGCTGTCATCTTCTAGCAGGCAAGGCACGCCGTCAGCGAGCATTTATTATAGTAACGACGTTGGTAGTGACTTTTCTGGCTAAATTGGAAGCAGCATCTGATGGGATTTTTCTGGAAACTAGATTATAATGCAATGATAGGAAGGAAGCGGAGACCGTGTGACGCAGATACCTAGTATATATGATTATGCTGATTGATACAGCAAACTGGGTACTATAAGAGGCACAGAGAGAAGGAAAACCACCAGTGCAAACGGCCATCTGATCATATGTAAGGTAATCATCTAAAGGCCGCTTTACACGCTGCGACATCGCTAATGCGGAGTCGTTGGGGTCACGGAATTTGTGACGCACATCCGGCCGCATTAGCGATGTTGCTGCGTGTGACACCGATGAGCGATTTTGCATCGTTGCAAAAACGTGCAAAATCGCTCATCGGTGACATGGGGGTCCATTCTCCATTATCGTTATTGCAGCAGTAACGATGTAGTTCGTCGCTCCTGCGGCAGCACACATCGCTATGTGTGACGCCGCAGGAACGAGGAACCTCTCCTTACCTGCGTCCCGGCCGCTATGAGGAAGGAAGGAAGTGGGCAGGATGTTCCGGCCACTCATCTCCGCCCCTCCGCTTCTATTGGGCGGCCGCTCAGTGACGTCGCTGTGACGCCGCACGGACCGCCCCTTAGAAAGGAGGCGGTTCGCCGGTCACAGCGACGTCGCCGGGGAAGTAAGTAGTGTGACGGGTCTGCGCGATGTTGTGTGGCATGGGCAGCAATTTGCCCGTGTCGCACAACAGATGGGGGCGGGTACCCACGCTAGCGATATCGGGACCGATATCGCAGCGTGTAAAGTAGCCTTAAGAGCAGTCTGCCCACGGGGCTTCAACCTGTGGCTCTCTGGCTACTGGAAAAATATATAGCTACCAACAGGAAGGTGAGAGCCACAAGGCTATGTTCGTACACGCACGCACGCACTCTCTTGAGGATTTTTTTGGGAGCGACTCTAATGCAAAACTCTCTTTAAAAAAACGCATGAAAAAAACTTGGAAAACTCTTGCTGTTCGTTTCCATGGGAAATCCACTTTCCTGTTCAAATGAGGAGGAGATTTTTGAGTATTTTTTTTTTCTGAAAATGTTTTAAAAAAATGCCTGGTGGAGAAAAAGAAAATGTTTAAATTGTTTCAGTGGTTGATACCTGTCACAAACCACCGGGGGGGTCACTCAGAAATCCCCCGCGCTGGCTACCAGTACGTCACAATCGGGGGGTAGCAAGGGGGCGTCCCCCTCCTTTATACCTCCCGACCGACAGACAGAGCACGTGACGCGCTCTCTAGCGCCCCTCTTATAGTCAGGCCAATTATGGAATTGCCCGACAATAAGCAAGGAGGCCGCTATACTACTTATGCCGATTATTGAAGGGTCCCCGGTGAGAGTAAGGTATATATTCCCCCGACCTCCGCGGGCGGAATATATAATATCTTCCCGAATCTCACTGGCCTCCCCACAATAATCCTTGGCACAACTCGCTGCCACCAACCGCTTCACGGTAACTATTAGCCGAACACACAGACGTGGGATTCAAGATCGAGATAACAGAACAGCCCAAGATTAATTATATAATTTAATCGCCTAAAGCACACTAGAAACTACAATATATACAATAGGGAATCTACAGAATATACATATGTCAGAGTACAGTTACAGATAAAGCATGGTTTACAAACAGGCATACACAGTTCCAGCAGTTACCTTGTGCGTCTGGCCACAGGGGGGCGCTGTAGACCAGGTTTCCAGGAACTCTCTCACAGGTCTGTCCCAACCAGGCCCCCGAGCAGAAGAACGCTGGAAAATGGCCGAAGTAGGGTTATCAACCTGGCCAAATCCAGGTCCCCTCCTACCTTAGTGACCTCACAGGGAAGCACTGCCACTCCCCCTGCATGGATCAGAATTATCCAGCAAAGGGGATTTTGGCTATAACTTTGCCTGGGAGCGTCGTAGGCGGACGCCAATGCTCTCATTGTGACAGTTATGAATTTAGCTACAGAACGAGGGGACTCATGACCTGTCTGCCAGTTCCCCATTGGCTGATATCACGCCTGGGGCATTTCCCGATGTCCTGCTCCCATAAAAAGGGGGTGCCGGCATCGTCCACATGCGGAGACACCATTTTTATGGTTGCCATATTTATCGGAAATATGGCTTGCGAGATATGAACCATTTTTTACTGGAGTCGTTCTGTCTGGCTATTTCCAGAGCCTTGCTAATTAGATAGCAGCTCCTACTACAGGGTGACGGCAGGGAGTCATCCTGTGTCCATTGTCCCAAAGCCACCTAATTTCCATATCACAGGACATGGCCATGGATTTGTTGCTAAACCAGTTGGGTGAAGGGAAGGGGGTAGTGACACCAGGAGAGGGCTTCCTGACATGACTTGAATGTCATGATTTATCGTCATATCTCCGGATTTACCTCACACCTCCCCCCTTTTGAGGGCGCTAGGGGGCAGCACACTCCGGTGTTCCCCCGTGCGCCCGTCCGCGACCTCTCCTTGTCGGGACAGCCCGTCTGCGTTACCGTGGTCACGGCCCCTTTTGTGGCGAATGGTGAAGTTGTATTGCTGGAGCGCAAGGCTCCATCGCAACAATCGCCCATTCGTCCCAGAGACGGTGTGCAACCAGCTGAGGGGATTGTGGTCCGTCTCCACGATGAAGTGGCGCCCGTATAGATAGGGTTGCAGACGCTGCAGGGCCCACACTATGGCCAGGCACTCCTTCTCCATCGTGGAATAGGCAACTTCCCTTGGTAACAGCTTCCTGCTCAGGTACAAGACTGGGTGCTCTTGGCTCGCAGAGTCCACCTGGCTGAGCACCGCACCGAGGCCGAAGTCACTGGCGTCGGTCTGTACTACAAACGGCCGCGTGAAGTCGGCTGCCTGTAGCACGGGCGGGCTGGACAGGGCGTCCTTTAGGGCCCGGAAGGCTGTCTCGCAGTCCATTGTCCAATCGACTGCAGAGGGCAGCTTCTTCTTGGTGAGGTCCGTCAAGGGCTTTGCCAGGCTACTATAGCATGGAACAAACCTCCTATAGTACCCAGCGGTCCCCAAGAAGGACATCACCTGCTTCTTGGTCCTGGGGGTGGGCCAGGATGCGATGGCCTCCACTTTCTCAGGCTCGGGCTTCAGTGTTCTCCCACCTACCCGGTGACCGAGGTACTGGACCTCGCTCATGGCCAGCTGACACTTTCCCGGCTTGATGGTCAAACCTGCCCGGTGGATCCGCCTGAGCACCTGTGCTAGATGCTCTAGGTGGTCCTCCCAGGTGGGACTGAAGACGGCAATGTCATCCAGGTACGCGGCCGCGTACCCTTCAAGTCCCTTGAGCAGGGTGTTGACCATCCGCTGGAAAGTGGCAGGGGCATTCCTCATCCCGAATGGCATCACCGTGGACTCGTACAGTCCAAATGGGGTAATAAAGGCAGAGCGTTCCCTGGCCTGGTGAGTCAGGGGGATCTGCCAATATCCCCGGCTCAGATCCATGATGGTCAGGTACTGAGCCCCGGCCAACTGATCGAGCAGGTCATCGATGCGTGGCATTGGGTACGCATCGGCGACCGTGACCGCATTGAGCCCCCTGTAGTCCACGCAGAACCGAGTGGTTCGGTCCTTCTTAGGGACGAGGACTACAGGCGAGGCCCAAGCGCTGTTGGATGCCTGGATCACCCCCAGCTCCAGCATCTCGTCAATCTCCTGGCGCATGTGTTGCTGCACCTCCAGGGAGACCCGATATGCTGAACGCCGGATCGGGGGATGATCCCCAGTGTCCACGTGATGGACAGCCAAGTCAGTCCTTCCGGGCTGGTTGGTAAACAACCCCCGGAAGGGGTGTAGGGTGGCCCACAGCTGGGACCGTTGGTCCTCCAAGAGCTGGTGGCCAACCTCCACATCCTCAATGGATCCGCCTGCCCTAACCTGGGCTAGCATATCCAAGAGGGTTTCCGCTTCTCCCTCCTCGGGCAGGTTGCACACGGGGAGCGCACATGCCTCCCGCTCATGATGTGCCTTCATCATGTTCACATGGAAGGGCTTCCGCCTTCCACGGGCAGGGTCCAGGGTGACCAGGTACGTCACAGGGTTGAGCTGCTGGTACACGAGGTATGGGCCTTCCCAGGCTGCCTGAAGCTTGTCCTGTGGTACGGGGACCAGTACCCACACCTTTTGACCCACTTGGTAGGTCCTCTCACAAGCGTTCTGGTCGTACCAACGCTTCTGATCGGCCTGGGCTTGAGCCATATTGTCGTGTACCAGTTGCGTCAAGGCCTGCATTTTGTCCCGGAAGCGCATGACATACTCGATAACCGACACTCCAGGGGTGGCCAAATCCCCTTCCCAAGCCTCTTTCACCAGAGCCAGGGGGCCCCGCACACGTCGCCCGTACAGAAGCTCAAACGGTGAGAATCCTGTTGAGGCCTGTGGAACCTCCCGGTAAGCAAATAACAGGTGTGGGAGATACCGCTCCCAGTCACGCCCATGGGAGTCGACCAACATCTTAAGCATCTGCTTTAAGGTGCCATTGAACCGCTCGCACAGGCCATTAGTCTGTGGATGGTACGGGCTGGCCACCAGATGTCGCACCTGGACTTGCTTACAGAGGGCCTCCATCAGCTGGGACATGAATTGGGTCCCCCGGTCAGTGAGCATTTCCTGGGGAAAACCCACTCGGGAGAAAATCTCCAGCAATGCGGTGGCCACCTTGTCAGCCCGAATGGACGACAAGGCCACTGCTTCTGGGTACCGGGTGGCATAGTCCACTACCGTCAGTATGAAGCGTTTCCCGGAGCTGCTGGGGATGGCCAGCGGGCCGACCAGATCCACAGCCACCCTCCTGAAAGGCTCATCGATGATTGGCAGAGATACCAGTGGGGCTTTGGGGCGTGGCCCCGCCTTCCCCACTCTCTGACAGGTTTCACACGAACGGCAGTAGGCAGCCACATCGGCCCCCATTTTTGGCCAGTAGAAATGCTGGTTTAACCTGGCCTTGGTCTTAGCGATCCCTAGGTGTCCGGCCATCGGAATCTCATGTGCGATCCGCAACAACTCCGTCCGGAACGGATAGGGTACCACCAACTGTCGGTCCCTGGGCCACGCCTCCGGTGAACCCTGCTGGACCGTGGCCCGGTACAGCCGTCCTTGGTCCCAGACCACTCGCTCCGGGTCCGAGTCCGAGGGAGGCTGTGCCGCCTGCTCCTTTAGAGCTTTCAGGCTGTCGTCAGCTTCTAACGCTGCCTGAAACCCCTGACCAGATGTGGCCAGAATCGACGAGACTGTCACATCTTCGGTCAGTACCCCGGGACCTGTGTCCTGGCCTCCACCTGACTCGGCTGCCACTTGGTCAGAAGGGGAAGAGCTATCGGACCTCCGGGAGGCCCCTTGGCTTCCAGCACTCCCACTGCGGGTGACAGCGGCCACAGCCGCTGCGACCGTGGGTCGTGCCTGCTCCTCCTCCGTTCCTGACCAAGTCGCCGGTTCAGGCAGACCTACCTGGCTTCCTGACACCCCGGTTGTGGGGGAACCCTGCACCGAGATCTTACCTGGGAGCACTTCCGCTCCTGGACCGGCCCCAATCTCACCTGCCTGTTCCCCCCCTGCAGCAACAGAACCCCGCTGTGAAATCTCTGGGGACCCCACATTTGCTGTGGTAGCCCCCACCCCACACACTGGTCCTCCCCCTGCAGCACCCTGCTCTCTGCTTATCCCTGCAGAGGGCAACAGATCCCAGCTCACAGGCTGATTACTTGTAGAGGCATTGTCACACCTTTCTCTGACCCCCTCCCCTGTCACAGCTGCAGCTGCGTGTGTGTCTATGGTGTCTGTGCAAGCAGAAATATCAGAGTTCACTCCCTCCTCCCTTACATCATTCATAGATAACACATTAACATTGTCCGGAGGCACGTCAGCACTGGCTGAAGGTTCAGCCTTTGGGGCGGGGCCAAACTGGGAGGTTATCTGCCCCAAATCTGTCCCAAGTAGCACGTTTGCGGGGATCCGATCAGTTACCCCCACCTCCCTCACCCCTCGCCCTGCGCCCCAGTCCACATAAATGTCAGCAACAGGCAGCGCCGGGTCAGTGCCTCCAATCCCGGAGACAGCGAGGGTTTTTCCAGGGATCAAGTCTTGGGGGGACACCATCTCAGGCCGCACCAGAGTCACCTCCGAGGCGCTGTCTCGCAGTCCTATGGTCACAGACCGGCCGACGGTGACAGGTTGGAAGCTGTCCAGGGACCTACCACCACCCCCACCCACACAATACACCTTGGGCGGCCCTTGGGACGGGGACGGAGCCGGGGCCTTGGGACGCTGAGGGCACATGGCCTTGAAGTGTCCAGGTAGGTTGCACTGGTGGCACCGTCTTGGTTCCGCCACGGGCCTGGAGAGGGGAGTTGAGGGGGACACCCCCTGCAGTCTAGGGGCAGGTGGGGCAGTCGCAGAGTTCATCTTACCCCCTCTCCAGGTGCTGCTGGTGGCTGCTCTCCTGGCTTCAGGAGCCCGATTGTTGGTGTAGTCATCTGCCAGGGCAGCTGTAGCCGTGGATCCCTTTGGCTTCTGGTCTCGGATGAACTGGCGGAGATCCTCAGGGCAGTTCCACAAGAGTTGCTCCGTGATGAACAAGTCCAGGATCTCCGGTCCGGTGGAAAGCTGCAGGCCTTGGGTCCAGTGGTCGGCAGCTCGGGCAAGTGCCCGCCTGTGGTCAGCCCAGGAGTCCTTTGGTCCCTTCTGTAGGCTCCGGAACTTCTTGCGGTAGGACTCCGGGGTGAGGTTGTACTGTTGGATCAGGGCCCGCTTGATGGTGTCGTAGCCCTGATCTGCCTCAGCAGGCAAGTCCCCAAGGATATCCAGGGCCTTACCCCTTAAACGGGGGGTCAGGTATTTGGCCCACTGGTCCTTGTTCAGATGATGCTGCAAGCAAGTCCGTTCAAAAGCAGTCAAGAAAGAGTCCAAGTCTCCATCCTTCTCCAGCACTGGGAAGTCCTCAACACGGACCTTTGGAAGTTTGGTGTCTTGAAGGTCACGTGTGGCTGATGAGGGCCGGAGCTGAGCTAGCTGCAGCTGGTAGTTACGCTCTGCCTGGCGCTCTTCACGCGCTGCTTGCCGCTCACGCTCGGCCATGAGTTCCTTGTAGCCCTCCCGGTCTCCAGCCTGGCGTAGGGCCATAGCCATTTGAAGAAGGCTATCCGAGCCTCCCAGGCTCGGTGGAATGGCACGTGGTGATCTGCGGCCCGCTGCGGAGCCTGGTGCTTCACTGTCCATTGCAGAGCGGAGGGCTGGCGTCTGGCTCGTTGAGGACCCTTGGGCGAGCTGCTCCTCATCTTGTCCAGCAGTGCCCGGTTGTGCAATGTCCTCTGCAGAGCTGTTTTCTGGCGTCGAGCTCCTGGAGGACTCGTGGACAACCTCCTCATCGTCTCTGGCCTGAGCATCGGCCATTCCTTTGGCTTTGCTCCTGGTGCTCTCAGCCATTCTTGCAGACTTTTGGTCACTGACACAGAACTGACACCTGATGCCTCCACACACCTTACAGTATCTGCACTCTGACACTCTAGTGTTGAGCTAGTCTGAAGACCCCAGCAGCCACAGCTGCTGCAGGCAGTCTTTAGTGTCTGGGAGTATGGGTCTCACACTCACACACACTATTATCTCGATCCCACCGCTATGCCACCAATATGTCACAAACCACCGGGGGGGTCACTCAGAAATCCCCCGCGCTGGCTACCAGTACGTCACAATCGGGGGGTAGCAAGGGGGCGTCCCCCTCCTTTATACCTCCCGACCGACAGACAGAGCACGTGACGCGCTCTCTAGCGCCCCTCTTATAGTCAGGCCAATTATGGAATTGCCCGACAATAAGCAAGGAGGCCGCTATACTACTTATGCCGATTATTGAAGGGTCCCCGGTGAGAGTAAGGTATATATTCCCCCGACCTCCGCGGGCGGAATATATAATATCTTCCCGAATCTCACTGGCCTCCCCACAATAATCCTTGGCACAACTCGCTGCCACCAACCGCTTCACGGTAACTATTAGCCGAACACACAGACGTGGGATTCAAGATCGAGATAACAGAACAGCCCAAGATTAATTATATAATTTAATCGCCTAAAGCACACTAGAAACTACAATATATACAATAGGGAATCTACAGAATATACATATGTCAGAGTACAGTTACAGATAAAGCATGGTTTACAAACAGGCATACACAGTTCCAGCAGTTACCTTGTGCGTCTGGCCACAGGGGGGCGCTGTAGACCAGGTTTCCAGGAACTCTCTCACAGGTCTGTCCCAACCAGGCCCCCGAGCAGAAGAACGCTGGAAAATGGCCGAAGTAGGGTTATCAACCTGGCCAAATCCAGGTCCCCTCCTACCTTAGTGACCTCACAGGGAAGCACTGCCACTCCCCCTGCATGGATCAGAATTATCCAGCAAAGGGGATTTTGGCTATAACTTTGCCTGGGAGCGTCGTAGGCGGACGCCAATGCTCTCATTGTGACAGTTATGAATTTAGCTACAGAACGAGGGGACTCATGACCTGTCTGCCAGTTCCCCATTGGCTGATATCACGCCTGGGGCATTTCCCGATGTCCTGCTCCCATAAAAAGGGGGTGCCGGCATCGTCCACATGCGGAGACACCATTTTTATGGTTGCCATATTTATCGGAAATATGGCTTGCGAGATATGAACCATTTTTTACTGGAGTCGTTCTGTCTGGCTATTTCCAGAGCCTTGCTAATTAGATAGCAGCTCCTACTACAGGGTGACGGCAGGGAGTCATCCTGTGTCCATTGTCCCAAAGCCACCTAATTTCCATATCACAGGACATGGCCATGGATTTGTTGCTAAACCAGTTGGGTGAAGGGAAGGGGGTAGTGACACCAGGAGAGGGCTTCCTGACATGACTTGAATGTCATGATTTATCGTCATATCTCCGGATTTACCTCACAATACCTTTTAATGGCTACCTGAAAAGATGGTAATAATAGCAAGCTTTCAAGACTACTCAGGTCTCTTCATCAGGCTCAGTATAACACATCATCTGAAGAGTCACATTTATACACAACAGGACATCGAATGGGGCAGTAAAGACAAGCTATGTGAGGCCTCTGCCACACTTCAGTATAAAAAACGTACGTGTCTCACGTTCCGTTTTTCGGGTGCGTGTTCCATTTTTCATGTCCATTTTGCCGGTACGTGTAACATTCGTGTGATGGCGTTTGCTCGCCGTGTGTTCATGCGGAATGTTCGTGTATGCGTGAGATACGTACGTGTAATGTCCGTGTGCTGTCCGTTTGAAATGAACCATTTTTCATTAAAAATTATGTAGAAAAATCATCATCATCAGATCCTGGTGTGTCTAATGGGACCTAATTGAACTGCAGGATTGGTAACATGTGTAGGTGTTTTTTCGATTAAAAACACGGACGGCACCGGTAGCACACGGACATGCTAAGTGTCACGTACATGCAGGCAGAGACCCATTGACTTTTAGACTTCTGCGTGATGCCGGAGAAACACGGACATGTTATGCGTGAGGAAAAATGCACACACGTACAAACGACACGGACACACATTCCGTGTGGTTTTACGTGTGTGTGCCTGTTACCATAGGGTAACATTGGTGTACGTGTCTCCATGCCGCCGGTACGTGCAAAAACGTACCGGCGGCACGGATGTGTGTTGGAAGGCTTAAGCAGAATGATCAGTATGGGAAGGGGACAAACTGTTGTAGCCCTAAATATTGCAGCAGTTCATAGAAAAGCAGTGTGACAGTTTTATTGTCCTCTGATTGAGGTCTGGTCTAGGGTTGTGATGCCCCCATATGCTCTGAGGAGCACATTTCTTAATTGATGTAAAAAGACATACTTTTTTTATCAAACTGGTGGAGAAAAAAAAGTGCACATCAATTCTTTGAACTGGATCTTCATAGAATATACTGCAAATTAGGCACGGTCCAATCAAATGTCTGCAAAAGAACAATTCAGGAACAGAAAAAAACCTCTTCAAGGGTATGTTCACACTTTTTCCATTTTTTTTTTTATTTTTTTTTGGAAAATGCCAGAAAAAGCTCAGACAAAACACTCAGAGTAGTCCTATTCATTTTTTAGGAAAAACTAACTTGCTGCTCATATGTTCAGACCTTTGAGCATCTATAAGGATATGTGCACACGTAGCAGATTTTTTTTCTGCACAAAAAAGCATGTTTTGGCAGGAAGAAAGCGGCTGAAAAAAAAAGTGTGTTTTTCATGCTTTTTTTTAATCTCTTGAGATAGGTAAAACGAAAGAAAAAAAAAAAAACCCAGAAAGGATTGACATGCTGTTTCATTTTTCAGCAACAAAATCTGCAAGGAAAAAGAAGAAACGTGGGCACAGCAAGTCAGGATTCTCATAGATTTTGCTGGGATGCTTTTTCCCCTCGCAGTATTGATTAAAATCTGCATGGAAAAAAGCATAAAAAAAGCATGAAAAAAAAGCATATGAAAAAAAGCATGAAAAAAGCATGAAAAAAAGCAATGTGTGTACAGAGCCTTAAAAGACCATTCTTCAGGCATTTTCCACTTTGAAGACGCTCCATACTTTAACAATTACAAAAAAGAAACAAAACCGCTCACCACTGCAGAGACAAGCCTGAATATATCCTCCTGTTAGTCCCCTTTGGTCCGGCACGGATTACGGCAGCAAGCCGAGAAGATAATGGAAGAAAGCAGTGGAAAAATCCAGCTGGACTCCAAAGGGATAAATAAAAATGCTTCTTTATTTATATCAACTCGATTAAAAATATATATCCATTTCTCAAGTAAAGACACCGGCTTGTTCACACTGATGCATGGCAGATGTATACTACTACGCGTTTCGGCGGAACGCCTTCCTCAGGTCAACTGAGGTCAACTTCATGACCTGAGGAAGGCGTTCCGCCGAAACGCGTAGTAGTATACATCTGCCATGCATCAGTGTGAACAAGCCGGTGTCTTTACTTGAGAAATGGATATATATTTTTAATCGAGTTGATATAAATAAAGAAGCATTTTTATTTATCCTTTTGGAGTCCAGCTGGATTTTTCCACTGCTTTCTTCCATACTTTAACAATAATACAAATCGATGGGAAGGCTGAGAAAAGGAGTGATCCTCGATATGTCTTCTACATAAAATAAGGATATTTTTCACAGCCAGAAAAAGATACAGTGTGAACATACCCCAACACTACCTCTTCAAAAATGCTTCAGGAAATGCTTCAGTGAAAAGGAAAACGTCATACCTCCCAACTTTTGAAGAACAGAAAATGGCCAAAGCCACACCCCATACCACACCTAGCTAGGGCTGCTGATAGGTGTTTGAAAGTTACTAGTTTGATTCCAAGGGGAAGTGAAAAATAAAATTATATTTTGTCATTTTTTTCTCATTTTGTTATAGTAGTTTTATGGCAACAAAAGAATCTGACTTTTTCCTTCAGCTACATGGAGATGTAGTGTATAACTATCTATATATCTACGTAGCTGAATAATTTGCTTCTGGACCTGCAATAAAGGTCAAGATTACCAAATCCTCTCAATACAGGCAGTGGCTCAATGGTAGAGCTGCTGCCTATGGACAAGGAGCTCATCATGAGTTCTAGCCCCCTAGAATTTAATTTATGCACTGCCCTTTTTGAGTTTACTTATTCACTGCACTGAGGTGAGGAGGTGGGACAAGAACAGTGAACAGCGGGACTTCGGGAGAGAGCTCTCAAATCATGACAGTCCCGCTGAATCCGGGACGGCTGGGAGGTATGAAAACTCTTCCGAACCCCAATCCCACTGCATCTCCCCCCCCAAAAAAATAAGCGTTTACTAAACTGGTTTCTATATGAAAAACTGATTGTTTTTGTCCATCTCAAAAAAAAAGTCAGTGTGAACAGAGCCCAAAACTGTTTGAGGAAAAAATAAACTTCCCAAAGAAGGACAGATTTCAGAAGCCATTTCTGCTTGGAAAAACTTTTCCTTCCAAAACGCCATGATCTCAATGGTAGGGGGTACTAAAAATTGTAGTATCCGAACAGCTGGAGGGCCACGTGCTAGAGAATACTCATCCCAAATATTCCTTTGGCAACATCTGATCGCCATGCCAGGTTTTGTGTATCTCCCACCTGTTTAGAAACGTTCGGACACTTGCAATCTGCTGCCCACAGTGATACATTCTCTTTCCAGATTCCATGAGCGGATTACAATACCTGACGCTCACAAGTGGTTAAACATCAGAGGTTTGCCTGCCGTAGCCTGCAGTCATGCTTCTGGCGGTAATGAGACAGGACATCATTCTGGATTGATTTCTTTGCTAAAGAATAGTGTCTGGGCTCTGAGCAGAACATATACCGGTAGCGCAACCGTTAACCCTTTAATTTTGGCATCTCAAATGGATATAGTTATGCTGCATGACATCACCACACTCTTAAGCATCCATAACGGAAGCTCCTTGTTTAAGATATGCCCACAAACTACTGTTTTTTTGGTGTTTTTTTTTAAAGGGAACCAACCAGCAGGTTTTTCCCATATAAAGTGCAGGCAGTGCCATACTGGCGCTATGATGTGGATTCAAATCAGACCCTCAGTTTAGAGATCTGAGGCTTTTTTGCAGAAATAAACTTTAGCAGATCTCCAGAAATTCCTTTATTGGTGCAGTGTCTTGAGCATCGGGTCAGGATTTTGTGGGTCGGGTCCTCTTGAATGATCCCACCTCCTTTCTTGCCTCCTTTTCTTTAAATTATCTATTACCGATGTTGGTGGCGCATGCACTTTGCTAATGTGATGTGGTCTTCAATAAAATGGCGCCAGTATCACAATTTCCGGCGCCATTTTACTGAGGACACTTTGGAGATGACTATAAGCGGCGTCGGCGCATGTGTGACGCCCTGGGCAAGCCAGGGGTCACAGGTCATGACACCACCACACCCTACACCCCGGATAGGTACACCGAAGCTACACAAAAATCCTTGTTGCCTTCTTCCAGGGGCTGATGTTCACACCAGGGGGTGGGCCAGGCGGTTGGCTCCGCCCACTGAGGAGTTCACAGCCCTGGAGGCGGGAAAACCAGGCAGAACAGTGAGTGAAGTTGAAGTGAGTGTTAGAGGAGCAAGCGAGCGGAGTAAAAGTGGAAGAGAAAGTGACAGTTGAGGAAGCCTGAAGTTGGTCCGGGTGTGTGCCCCGGACTGAGACAGCAAGGTCAGCAGACGGCGGTGACCGTCTGCAGGAGAGGCTGATCGGAGGTTGCCGAAAGAACCGTGGGCGGGTGGTGGCCCGGCGGTACCGGAGCGGTATACGAAGAGAAGCCAGCACCATTGGCAGGGGCCTTTCGGATCCCGGCAAGGATAGGAGTCGCCGTGAATTTGCCAAATCCGTCAGTGAAGAGAACCTCCTGGGTCACCCAACATCTAAGTCCCGATTGAAGGCAACAGTCCAACCGTAGGAGAGAGACACCGCCACCGCCAAGGCACCAGTTTCTCAGGGCCAGCGCCAGCGGGCAAAGAGGGGCTCCTCCGGCCCATATCCAAGCCGGGGAGCGGGTTACCGGTGGGAACCCATCGCTACCAACATTTCATTAGGTGCAGGGACAGAGACCGTCACCGTCAACTACCGGGGAAAAGCAACAGCAGCCGTCCGTGGGAACCGTCTTTCCAGCCGTGTGTTTTACTGAGAACTGTGTCACAGTCTCAGGCTGAGTGAGTACCACAGTGCAGTGAGGCACAGCGCTGCCCCCGCGTCCCTGCACCCCGCCAAGCCCTGCACCGGCCCTGCCATCCAGCATCTCCCACCTCATCACTGGGCCCCGGGACAACCACCCCCTACCCACGGAGGGGAGAACTAACAACTTTGCTGCTCCCTGTCACCGCTCCCGGGATCCCTATACAGAGCAGCGGTGGTGTCCACACAATCACCACAACCGTGGGTGGCGTCACGGACAACAAACTATCCCAAAATCCAATCCCCTTTCAATCACGGGCGAGGAGCGCCGCTCGAGTCCCCGGGATCCGGCCCATCGCTCGAGCCACCGAGCAGCAGCAGGCCGCAGCAGCAGCGGTGGCCGGACCCGAGCAGTAGGGAGAGCGCTGCTTCCCCTCCTCCGCCCGCGACACATGCGCTGATGAAAAACAATTAAATCAAGCCACGCATGCGCCACCACCGCTCATATTAGTCTCCATAGTGTCTTCAATGAAATGGTGCCGGAGATTGCGGTACGCCCACTGTGCTGATTCCGGCACCATTTTATTGAAGACAACGTCACACTATTAATGCACATGCGCCGCCACAATCAGCAATGGCGTTGGTGACGTGAAAATTTAAACAAAGAAAAGGAAGCAAGGCAGGAGGAGGAATCATCACAGAGGACCTGAATCACAAAGTCCCGCCCTGATGCTTAAGACACTGCACCAATGATATAATTTCTGAAGCTTTGATAAAGGATTTTTCGGGAATCAAGCCTCCAGTCTTTATACTGAAGGTGTGATTTGAATCATCATCCAAGCGCCAGAATTGCACTGCCTGTACTTTACATGTGGTTGATTCCCTTTAAATAAAAAAAAAAAACACTTGAAATTTTCATACTGACCACAGGGGCTATTTTAAGCTTTACTTACAGGAAGAGATTTCTGCATTTTCATTATCATCAGAGGCAGGATTACAAAGATTGGTGATGGGTAACACTTCTATGCACAGCTGATAACTAGTGATGAGCGAGCACTCCCATGCTCAGGTGCTCAGTACTCGTAACTAGTGATGAGCGGGCACTACCATGCTCAGGTGCTCGGTACTCGTAACTAGTGATGAGCGGGCACTACCATGCTCAGGTGATCTGTACTCGTAACTAGTGATGAGCGGGCACTACCATGCTCGGGTGCTCGGTACTCGTAACTAGTGATGAGTGAGCACTACCATGCTCAGGTGCTCAGTACTCGTAACTAGTGATGAGCGGGCACTACCATGCTCAGGTGCTCAGTACTCGTAACTAGTGATGAGCGGGCACTACCATGCTCAGGTGCTCAGTACTGGTAACTAGTGATGAGCGAGCACTACCATGCTCAGGTGCTCAGTACTGGTAACTAGTGATGAGCGGGCACTACCATGCTCAGGTGCTCAGTACTCGTAACTAGTGATGAGCGGGCACTACCATGCTCAGGTGCTCAGTACTGGTAACTAGTGATGAGCGGGCACTACCATGCTCAGGTGCTCAGTACTGGTAACTAGTGATGGGCGGGCACTACCATGCTCAGGTGCTCAGTACTGGTAACTAGTGATGAGCGGGCACTACCATGCTCAGGTGCTCAGTACTGGTAACTAGTGATGAGCGGGCACTACCATGCTCAGGTGCTCAGTACTCGTAACTAGTGATGAGCGGGCACTACCATTCTCGGGTGCTCGGTCCTCGTAACTAGTGATGAGCGGGCACTACCATGCTCGCATGCTCAGTACTCATAACTAGTGATGAGCGGACACTACCATGCTCGGGTGCTCAGTACTCGTAACTAGTGATGAGCAGGCACTACCATGCTCGGGTGCTCGGTCCTCGTAACTAGTGATGAGCGGGCACTACCATGCTCAGGTGCTCAGTACTGGTAACTAGTGATGAGCGGGCACTACCATGCTCAGGTGCTTAGTACTCGTAACTAGTGATGAGCGACCACTACCATGCTCAAGTGCTCAGTACTCATAACTAGTGATCAGTGAGCACTACAATGCTCAGGTGCTCAGTACTGGTAACTAGTGATGAGCGGGCACTACCATGCTCAGGTGCTCAGTACTGGTAAAGACTCTATAGAAACTGGGTCTGTTCCACTGGATTGGCGGCTAGCAAATGTGGTACCAATATTCAAAAAAGGGTGCAAAAGGGAACCTGGAAACTATAGGCCGGTAAGCTTAACATCTGTTGTGGGTAAAATGTTTGAAGGGTTTTTAAGGGATACTATTATGGAATGTCTCAATGTTAATAACTGTTTAACTCCATATCAACATGGATTTATGAAGGATCGCTCCTGTCAAACTAACCTGATCAGCTTCTATGAGGATGTAAGCTCTCACATGGACCGAGGAGAATCATTGGATGTCATTTATCTCGACTTCGGTAAAGCATTTGACACTGTCCCACATAAAAGACTGCTAAGTAAAATGAGAAAGCTTGGGCTCGGGGAAAATGTGTGTAGATGGGTAGGTAGCTGGCTTAGTGGTAGAAAACAAAGAGTGGTTATTAATGGTGCATACTCAGATTGGGCCAGGGTTACTAGTGGGGTGCCACAGGGGTCTGTATTGGGCCCCCTACTATTTAATATATTTATTAATGATCTGGTGGATGGTTTACAGAGTAAAATATCAGTATTTGCAGATGATACAAAACTATGTAAGGTAGTTAACACAAAGGAGGACAGTTTGCAACTACAGATGGATTTGAGTAAATTGGAGAATTGGTCTGAAAAATGGCAAATGAGGTTTAACACAGATAAGTGTAAGGTTATGCACATGGGAAGGAGAAACAGATGCTACGATTACTTACTAAATGGGAAACTGCTGGGGAAATCAGACATGGAAAAAGACTTAGGCATCTTAGTGAATAAGAATCTAAATTGGAGTGCCCAGTGTCAGGCAGCAGCCACCAAAGCAAATAGGGTGATGGGATGCATTAGAAGAGGTCTGGGGGCACGAGATGAAAACATCATTCTCCCTCTGTACAAATCACTCGTCAGACCACACTTGGAGTATTGTGTGCAATTTTGGGCGCCGGTGCTGAAGAAAGACATTACTGAACTTGAAAGGGTTCAGAGGCGGGCTACTAAAATAATAAATGGAATGGGTGCATTACAATACACGGAAAGGTTATCAAAATTAGGTCTATTTACTCTAGAAAAGAGAAGACTTAAGCTGGTGTCACACTAAGCGACAGCGACAACGACGTCGCTGTTACGTCACCATTTTCGGTGACGTAACAGCGACCTTGTAAGTCGCTGTTATGATCGCTGCTTAGCTGTCAAACACAGCAGACGCAGCGATCATAACGTCGCTACATGTGCAGAGAGCAGGGAGCCGCGCTTAGCGCTGGCTCCTTGCTCTCCTAGGTACAGTACACATCGGGTTAATTAACCCGATGTGTGCTGCAGCCACATGTCACAGTGCAGAGAGCAGGGAGCCGCGCACAGTGCTTGGCGCTGGCTCCTTGCTCTCCTTGCTACAGTACACATCGGGTTAATTAACCCGATGTGTGCTGCAGCTACATGTCACAGTGCAGAGAGCAGGGAGCCGCGCACAGTGCTTAGCGCTGGCTCCCTGCTCTCCTAGCTACAGTATACATCGGGTTAATTACCCGATGTGTACTGCAGCCACATGTGCACAGAGCAGGAGCCGGCACTGGCAGCTGCGGTAAGCTGTAACCAGCGTAAACATCGGGTAACCAGGGAAAGGTCTTCCCTTGGTTACCCGATGTTTACGCTGGTTACAGCTTACCGCAGCTGCCAGTGCCGGCTCCTGATCGCTTCATTTCGTCGCTCTCTCGCTGTCACACACAGCGATGTGTGTGTCACAGCGGGAGAGTGACGACCAAAAAATGAAGCTGGACATTCAGCAACGACCGGCGACCTCACAGCAGGGGCCAGGTCGTTGCTGGATGTCACACACAGCGACAGCGACGGGACGTCGCTGCAACGTCACAGAAAATGGTGACGTAGCAGCGACGTCGTTGTCGTCGTCGTTATGTGTGACACCAGCTTTAGGGGAGACCTAATAAATATGTACAAATATATCAGAGGGCCATATAGAGATCTCTCCCATGATCTGTTTGTACCAAGGACTATGACAAGAACAAGGGGGCATTCTTTTTGATTGGAGGAAAGAAAATTCCTACATCAGCATAGAAGAGGGTTCTTCACGGTAAGAGCAGTGAGGCTCTGGAACTCTCTTCCTGAGGAAGTGGTGATGGCCAACTCACTGAATGAATTTAAGAGAGGAATGGATGCATTTCTTGTTAGCAAAAGTATAGAAGGTTATAAATAGCATAATCTTACAGGTAGATAGAAGAGCGACCTAGATTATTAGAGGAATGGGGGGGGGCTGCAATACCAAGACAGGTTATTAAACTTGGGGTTAGTTAGTTAGGAAAAACAAAGGCTTAGGGGGATCTAATCACAATGTATAATATATGAGGGGACAGTACAGAGACCTTTCCAAAGATCTTTTTACACCTAGGCCTGCGACTGGAACACGGGGGCATCCGCTACGTCTTGAGGAAAGAATGTTTAATCATAATCACAGATGAGGATTCTTTACTGTACGAGCAGTGAGACTATGGAGCTCTCTGCCGTATGATGTTGTAATGAGGGATTCACTAGTAAAATTTAAGCAGAGCCTGGACGCCTTTCTTGAAAAATATAATATTACCAGTTATGTATATTAGATTTTATGACAGGGTGTTGATCCAGGGAACTAGTCTGATTGCCGTATGTGGAGTCAGGAAGGAATTTTTTTCCCCATTGGCGCTTATTTGATACATTGGGGGTTTTTTGCCTTCCTCTGGATCAACATGTTAGGCTACGGGTTGAACTAGATGGACTTAGGCGGGCTTTGCACACTACGACATCGCAGGTGTGATGTCGGTGGGGTCAAATCGAAAGTGACGCACATCCGGCGTCACTTGCGATGTCGTAGTGTGTAAATCCTAGATGATACGATGAACGAGCGCAAAATCGTCGTCATCGTATCATCGCTGCAGCCTCCGACATTTCCATAATGCCGGGGGAGCGACAGGTACGATTTTGTTCCTCGCTCCTGCGGCAGCACACATCGCTGTGTATGAAGCCGCAGGAGCGAGGAACTTCACCTTACCTGCCTCCCGGCTGCAATGAGAAGGACGGAGGTGGGCGGGATGTTTACATCCTGCTCATCTCCGCCCCTCCACTTCAATTGGCCGCCTGCCGTGTGACGTCACTGTGACGCCGCACGACCCGCCCCCTAAGGAAGGAGGCGGGTCGCCGGCCAGAGGGACGTCGCACGGCAGGTATGTGCGTGTAAAGCTGCCGTAGCGATAATAATCGCTACGGCAGCTTTCACTATATATCGAACGTGCGACGGGGGCGGGACTATCGCTGCAGCATCGGTAACACATTGTTACCGATGTTGCAACGTGCAAAGCCCGCCTTAGAGTCTCCCTTCAACCTTAAAAACTATGAAACTATGAAACTATGAGCGGGCACTACCATGCTCAGGTGCTCAGTACTGGTAACTAGTGATGAGCGGGCACTACCATGCTCAGGTGCTCAGTACTCGTAACTAGTGATGAGCGGGCACTACCATGCTCGGGTGCTCGGTCCTCGTAACTAGTGATGAGCGGGCACTACCATGCTCGCATGCTCAGTACTCATAACTAGTGATGAGCGGACACTACCATGCTCGGGTGCTCAGTACTCGTAACTAGTGATGAGCGGAAACTACCATGCTCGGGTGCTCGGTCCTCGTAACTAGTGATGAGCGGGCACTACCATGCTCAGGTGCTCAGTACTGGTAACTAGTGATGAGCGGGCACTACCATGCTCAGGTGCTTAGTACTCGTAACTAGTGATGAGCGACCACTACCATGCTCAAGTGCTCAGTACTCGTAACTAGTGATCAGTGAGCACTACAATGCTCGGGTGCTCTGTAGTCGTAACTAGTGATGAGCGAGCACTACCATGCTCGGGTGCTCAGTACTCGTAACTAGTGATCAGTGAGCACTACAATGCTCGGGTGCTCTGTAGTCGTAACTAGTGATGAGCGAGCATAACCATGCTCAGGTGCTCAGTACTCTTAATGAGCGGTCAGACAATTCGAGTACCCAATTATAATCTAAGTCTATGGGTATTTTTCCAGAAGATATTCAATGCGCGAGTTTCCCATTGACTTCCATTACACTCGATGCACAAATCAAGCCCATCCAAGTGTTCGATTGCTCATTACGAGTACCAAACACCGTGCATAGAACTGCTCGCGCATCATTACCGATAACACAAGATCATCATTCACATTAGAAAATATCACAATTCCCCCTGCTCCCCCGTTCATTGCAATGATCTTTGCACACGCTCATTAGATGCTTTAATACAAAAGATAGGCTCAGAGTGAATTTATTGTTCCTAATGTACATGTGAATTTCCTGAAACAGGAAGTAAACATATAAGATAGCCTTAGCTATGTGTAAAAATTGCAAAATGTCACATTTTCATTTTGATTACAGATTGTGAAATGGAAAAAAAAAAACAAAATTGCAAACAAAACTATTTAGCACAAAATCTAATAAAAAAAAACCCTCTATAATTTCTGATGGCACATTCCCTTTAACATTGAACTTACAAACTTATCTAGGAACATTCACTGCCTTTTATGATCTTCCTGCCTTCTTCTACACAGCAATGATCTCTTAACTTTTTTGGTCCACTTTCTAGACAATACAAGAATATTAGTAAATTCAAGGCCATTGCCTATGAGGAATTGTCTAAGATTCCTCAATAATGCTGCTAGAAGCTGGTGTCTGGCTCATGTTTACATCAGGTCATAACAGCCAGAGGGGTCTACTACCGGTAAGTACTAAAGAAGATTGTCATGAAGGGGTGGATCATTCGGAGTCTGCAGAAATGTAAGTTTGTGATGGAATTTGGAGACACCATTTGTGTTGAGACATTTTAATTGTTCGTGTTCATTTCATTAGTTTACTTCAAATAGCAGAAAGTTTGCAAATTTTTGGAAAAAATTGAATTTGTAAGGTGATTTGGAAATTTTGATTCCAACTGTTCCTTAACTTTGCAGATCATATCTCTGTTCAGATCCTCCCACTAAATAAAATCAATCTAGAAAAACATGGAATAGGTTTATTTTTTTTATTGCCCCGCAGCATGTGCATGCGCTGTAGCTAAGGTATATACACCCTTGACATTGCCCATAAATCAACAAGCCAGGTCGACACCAAGGTTCAACCTCACTTATGGCCTATTCAGAGGAACGATGTTCACGTACGTGTGCACGGACCATTGGTCTGATTAGAGAAAAACTAAACCTAACATTGTAATGTTCTCCCTGCAGCCAAACCAACCTAGCGAAGAATGGTCTATAATGGGACGGGGGCATATAAGACATGATGTTTGCTTACATCTAATATATAAAGCTGAATGTGTGTGTGTGTGTGTGTGTGTGTATGTATGTATGTGTGTGTGTATGTCCGGGATTGTCATCTGCACCGCCGCAGCTACAGCTACAAAATTTTGCACACTTACACTTCTGGACCCCAAGAGCGTCATAGGCTATGTTTTGAGGGAACATTTTAACCCCGCGCTTTACAGTTATTCACCAAAAAACCTGCCTCCATTAAAGCGAATGGAGCTGGGAGCCACAGTGCAGCCAGAACTTCAGAAGAATGCGCAGCCACGCCCTTAAATGGAATGTTGGCGTGTCACAATGCAGCCAGGGAAAGAGACAGACACAGACAGGGAAAGAAACAGACATAGGGTAAGAGACAGACACAAAGAGACAGACACAGACAAAGAGACAAACTGACAGGGAAAGAGACAGACAGGGAAAGAGAGGGAAAGAGAGAGACAGGTTAAGAGACAAACACAGACAGGTAAAGAGACAGACACAGACAAAGAGACACAGGGAAACAGACAGACAGGGAAAGAGAAAGACAGGGTAAGAGACAGACACAGACAGGTAAAGAGACAGACACAGGGAAAGAGACACAGGGAAAGAGACAGACAGGGAAAGAGACAGATAGACAGGGAAACAGAAAGACAGACAAAGAGATAGAGAGAGAGAGAGATATATATACAGAGGGGGAGACAGACATTATAATTACATTTCTATCTATTTGTTTTGTGGTTTTTGTGTGCAGAATACATTTTTGTTAATACATTCTATTTTGTTAACAGCATTTATTAACCCGGGCGAAGCCGGGTAGTACAGCTAGTACTTTATATACTTCATTTCCCACCCTATGGCAAGAAGTAAGCCGCTGCTCTACACATCAACCAATTACGCCAAACCCTAAAAAACGACCCATTAATTCTCTACTGTGGGAGACAGCACACTTTCTGAAGGTTATTAATGAGTCGCACTTGTTGCCTTTGAAGGGGATAAATGTGTAAAGCTTTCTTATATCAGGAACGTGACAACTTTCAGGAGTCTATACGTTTTAAAGAAGAAAAATGGAGTGCCATAGTGATTAGCATTGATTCTGTGTCATATTGGGTTGGGGTCTTAAAATCAGTAATAAAAAAAGACACAAAGGGTAGCATCAGTGTTCTACCATTCACTTCAATGGGCAAGTGTGACGCCCTGGACTAGCCAGGTAGTCACAGATAGCGCCCCGCACAACATCAGTCCCATGGTAACACCAGCCAAACCACATAAACCCTAGTTACCTCCCGTAGAGCTTAATGGACATACCAGGGGGCGGAGCCAGGCGGTTGGTCATGCCCACCGAGGAGTTCAGGGGGCCTGAGGCAGGAAGACAGTGCAGTTCAGTTCAGGAGTTAAGACAGTTCAGTTTAAGTGTCGAGGAGTGAGGAGGTCAGGCCTGTGACGGACTGACAGGTGTGAGGGTCGTAGCCCGCACACCTAGGCTAGGAGGCATACAGTGGCCTAGCCTGCAGGAGCCGGGAAGACGGCTTGGTGGAACCGTGGTGGACCGGGACAGGGTAGTGGCCCGCCGGTACCGACCCGGGGAACCGACTGGAAACCGGAGCACACGAGACTACTCAGACCCTGAAACGATGTCCAGAATCCACTGGACTGAGTTAATTCACTGATTGCGGTATGGACTATAGGTCCTTTCCCACCCAAGTCCCGACTGCAGACAACAGCCCACCGAGGGGGATAGAAAGCCACCGCACAGGCAGAGAGATTCCACGGGCCAGCGTCTGCGGGCAAACTGGCTCCTCCAACATATACACAGCCGGGGAGCGGACTCCCGTCACTGAAGCGCAGACAGTCTACACATACACTACACAGTGCTGGAGAAAGGCAAAGACCACCGAATCGGGTGGGGGACGAGACGCAGCCGGCTGCGGGCACCGACCACCATCAACTTTGTTCATCAGAGACTTGTGTGTGTCAATAACAGTGAGTAAAACAGTGCCATCCGGCCGCGCACCGCCCTGCTCTCCCCAACGGGTCCCGGGGCCATCATCCCTGCCCACGGAGGGGTTAACATCTTGCTGCATCACCATTTTCCCCCGGGTGCCCCGTAACCGCAGCGGTGGTGTCTACACCTTCACCACATCCTGTGGGTGGCGTCACAAACTCAAACACGGTTCCGGCCGTTCACCTACCTACCACCCCCCTAAGTAGCGCCAGCACCCTTTCAGAGCGAAGTGACCCCGAGTCCGGAGGCGCTCGAGCCACCCACCAACGAGCCCGAATCCGAGCGGCTCGGCTGCAGCCGAGCGCGGGGCGGTACACAAGCTTGATCTGTGACTCAGATCAAAAAGAGACAAGTCTGGTTTATTTGTAGAAGGAGTGCCAACATAAAAATAGAGACATTTGGGATGCCCATGTAATATGGGCCTGACATTAAATTGATACTACCGGCAGGGGAGGACACATCATTGGTATGGGGCAGTGGTGGACACATCACTGGTGTGGGGCAGGGGCGGACACATGGTTGGTGTGGGGAAGGGGCGGACACATCATTGGTGTGGGGCAGGGGCAGACACATTGTTGGTGTGGGGCAGGGGCGGACACATCATTGGTGTGGGGCAGGGGCGGACACATCACTGGTGTGGGGCAGGGGCGGACACATCATTGGTGTGGGGCAGGGGCAGACACAGTGTGGAGCAGGGACAGACATCATTGTTGTGGAGCAGGGGCGGACACATCATTGGTGTGGGGCAGGGGCGGACACATTATTGGTGTGGGGCAGGGGCGGACACATCATTGGTGTGGGGCAGGGGCAGACATCATTGGTGTGGGGCAGGGGCGGACACATTATTGGTGCCACTGCAAAGGGGCCTAAGAGGTTGGAGAGCCCATTTCTACCTCCAAACCAGGTGGAATTGTGCATTTTGATGAATTATTGTACTAAAAGGGCTTGCATATTGTTCTTGCACAGGGGCCCTTTACTGTCTGTGTCCACCAGTAACTATGGGAATAACAGATGCGCTGAGTTGTCCCTCAGATCCTGACCTTAGACGTAGCGTCTCTGTATTTTTTTTCATAAAAGGAAAAGCCAATCAGCACCCTCTAAGGCCCCCTTCACACGTACGTGAAAAACATTTGTGTTTTGCACAGCTGTATTGAAGGTGCATATGGCCCATCTGTGTGCCGTGATTTTGGCACACTAGTGTTCACCATGTGCTATCACGGATAGCACACAGAGAGCAGGAACGTTTTACTCACCTGTCCCTGGCGCTGATGTCTCCAGCACTGCTGCATCCAGGTCCGTGGTGCAGTGAATATTCATTAGCATAATGAGCAGGCCTAGAAGCAATGGACAGCAGCGCCGCAGACAGCAGCGCTGGAGACAGGTGAGTATAGAAAATTATTTTATTTCAAAGACACGTGTTTTCTCCGGTATGTGTGACATCCGTTCTGCCGGAGAAAAATGGACTTGTCTCCGTGCGGAAGACACGGACATGCGTGTGCTCCATACGGACACACAGTTCTTGTGAAAACACTGATGTGTGCTCAGATTCATTGATTTTAATGGGTCTGCATATGTCCGTGTCTCCGGTACGTACGAAAATGGACGTCATATGTACCGGAATCACTGACGTGTGGAGGGGGCCTAACAAAATGGAAATGAACGTGGCCTGTTCCAGTAATATTTGCTTTTTTTCTCCTCATATGAAATGTTCTATGTTCAGAATACGTGCTTGCGATTTATGGATACTGCGGTACGATGACATGTTTAGTAGATCCCCTCCGTGCCTTCACCTGTTTGGACAAGATCTAAAATATGTGTATTTTCTTAATGTCATAACAGGTCAAAGTAAATCACATACAGGTTACGCAAATGACAGGCACGGGTGGCTACAAATCTGCAGCGCCTGGTCTGAGGTGAGATGGCTTCTGAATTCTGAGGTGTTGGCTTTGATAAATTTGTCAGCAAAATCTCTAGTAATTACTTGTGAAAATAAAACATTGAGCATTTAGCTGTCAGTACGAATAAAGCCTGGCCCAGACACAAAACCGAACGAGGATGATGAGGCCATAACAAGAAATGTATTGTGCTAGTTACATCTTTGGATATGCTCTTCTAAATTCAAGCATAGGCTCTATCTACACAATACAAAATGTCTAAAAGGCTCAAAATTGTTTTACACGCTAGCGATGTCGCTGGTGAAAGCACCCGCCCCCGTCGGTTGTGCATCACGGGCAAATCGCTGCCCATGGCGCACAATATCGTTAGGAGCCGTCACACGGACTTTCCTGCCTAGCGACGTCGCTGTGGCCGGCAAACCACCTCCTTTCTAAGGGGGCGGTTCGCGCGGCGTCACTAAGTGGCCGCCCAATAGAAGCGGAGGGGTGGAGATGAGCAGCCATAACATCCCGCCCACCTCCTTACTTCCTCATTGCCGGCGGCCGCAGGTACGGTGTAGTTCGTCGTTCCTGAGGTGTCACACGTAGCGATGTGCGCTGCCACAGGAACGACGAACAACCTGCGTCCTCTATAATCAACGATTTTTTGAAAAGGAACAATGTGTCAACGATGGACGATCTGGTGAGTATTTTCCATCGTTAACGGTCGCTCGTTGGTGTCACGCGCAACAACGCCGCTAACGATGCCGGATGTGCGTCACGGAATCCGTGACCCCGGCGATATATCGTTAGATACGTCGTTGCATGTAATTCTTGTCAGAATTTTAATTTTTTCTCTCGATCTATTTCTCTATCAAGAAAAATAGAAGCAGCGCTGGTTATACCTTTATGTTCTGGGTTTCTGGGTGCAAAGCCTACCAGGCAACTATTCCACTGACAGCATATGTAGCACCCGTGGGGCAGGGGTTAAATTATTCGTCGCCGGGCCGGTGATGTCGGGTCCAGGATGTCACAGGTGGCCCTGCCCGGCTTCGTGGCCCCGAGGTGTACAATCAAAGGAATAGATGAATGGGATGATGGGGATGAAGGGTGTTGGGAGTAGTAGTTGTCTCGTGACCCCACCTGTGGTGTGCGGCCATGGATTAGCCGCCGTTGCGGTTGCTGTCCTCTGGGGAGGGTGGTATCGCAGCTAGAATAGTTCAGCTTTCTGCAGGTGAAGCTAGGCCCCAGGGAGGATGACGGAGGTGGTAGTCTATGGTGATGTGCGCTGGGGTGCAGGACTGAGGGCACCGACAGTAACTGGACACAGAGGCCGGTAGTTTCTTTTACCTTTTACTGGTCAGTCTTTATGGTCCCAAGGTTACAGTGGTCCGGTCAGCCTGGTAGCTGTGGGGAATTTCTCCTTGCCGGGTGAGTTGGAGGCCTTCCTTAGTGCGCTGTGTGCATGGGTTGCTGTGGCCTGAAGCAGAACAGCGTCCCTCTTCCTCGATGTGATTTACTTGGTCCATTGTGGCAGGGAGCACGAGCCGGATGTGGGGCCCGCTTGTATTTCTGCGGTCCAAGCTCTATTGTGTTGCTTCGCCTAGGGAGTCTATGGTGAGCCAGGAGATGTGGAATCTCCCGCTGTCCGGGTTGTAATGCTGAGCCGTTAGCACCCGACAGTCGAGGACCCCGGTGTCCTGATTCACCGCTCGGTCCTGGAAAGCATGCAGACAGCTCTCTTACAGCAACCATTCTCTTTCTCTGCTACTCGAGTTTTGCCGTCCCTCTTTTTGTTTCCCTGTCCAACCCCTCCCCAGCCCAGAATGCACAGGGAAGCACGTCCCAACCAGGACTTGAGCTCCCCCTTCTGGCCTGAGTTAGGAAGTGTTGTGTGTGATTGTACCTCACATGGAGATTTACCCGCTGCTGCCAGGCATAGCATTGCCCCCCCCCCAGTGAGGAGAACAACGCCACTGTGGCTCCCATGACCACTGGGGTGCCACATATACAGAGGAAAAAAAATGAAGAAGGCAGCACTCCATAAATATCAGAAAAAAAGCCATGAAAAATTAAAAAATTAAATTAAAAACGGCCATAAAAAAATTTAAGGATAATTTTTAGTGCATATTAAATTTCACTATTACATTTTAGCTAACATCTGCATATTGTATTATTCCGAAATCAGTGTTTTTCGCAAAACCTCCCTAATGCCATGTGCACACACTGCGTTTTTGATACGTTTTTGTTACAAATCTGCATGTCTATCCTTATGCCAGCAAAGTCAATGAAAATTCTGAAGTGCTATCCACACGTTGCTTATTTTTTCCTTGCAGATTTGGTGCAGAAAATAATCTGCAGTATGTCAATTGTTGGTGCATTTTGTGCCTGCGTTTTTCAGCCTTTCTACCCATTGATGTTATTATGAAAAAAACGAGGCAAAAACACACCAAAAACGAGGCAAAAACACACCAAAAACAGAGCAAAACCATCAAAAACGAGGCAAAAGCACCAAAAACGAGGCAAAACACCGCGTTTTGTAATTTTTTTTCCTGCTAGAAGATGCAGATTTGGTGCAGAAAATACTCAGTGTGCGAACAAAGCCTTAAACCCAATTCTTTCCTTTGCAGCTTTACCCAGATACAGCAGTGAAAGTGTTAGCATGGCGCTAGCCCTCCAGACTAATAATACATTGCATAAAACGCGCAGGCTGCAGGACGACATAATGTGATATCTGCGGCTGGTTCCATGGACCCTCCAGGGATTTATTATTGGCTTTACACCTCCTTTACAGGCAGAGAGGTTACTTTTTCAATGCCTGTAGGTATCACACAAGCTGGCTGCCATGATTTCTCTTTGACACTATGTTAAGGCTTTATCTATTCCTTTATAGTGAACGCTGACTACCTCACCTCCGAATGCATTAGTCGCAGATAATGCGGCCTTTTAACATTACCTTCAGCGATGGCATTAAATAGCTGAGACAAGATGAGTGCAGTTCTGTGTAGCTGTGTGCAGGAGCGATACGAGGGAGGAAAAGTAATAGACTGGCACCGGAGTTGTAAGGGCACACTCATTACCTTGTGCACAGCCATGATTGGAAAACGCTTATGATGTGTGGCATCGTAATGTAGGGAATTTATGCTGCATGTGTGGATGAAAGGCAACTAGGATTGAGAAGGGGCTACTAACAGAGGCATAAATATAGTAGAAAGGCTCTATAGTAAAAATGAAAATGGGCTCTTATACGTCCCATCCAGCGTGAAGAGATCCTTGCTGGTTCGCCCCTACTGGCTTTCAGTACCTTGTGCTCAGAGCTGTATCTTAAAGTGTGTCTGCTCCCCTGCTTTGCACTGATGAGGGGCAAACACCCTGAACCATTTGTCTATACATTGAGTTTCTGGTTTGGCTTCTAATCCTAACTCACTACTAATTTCAATAGTTTGCAATAGATTTCCAATCCTCTTTTCTTCTGAAAAAGTTATGTGTCCAAGTGACAGTCCTGTGGTTTCTGGCCATAGAAGGTCACGGTGTTTGGCTGCGCAAAATGTTCCCTGACTTTCTATTGTTTCTGCTGTCAGTATTCATTGGTATAGGTAGCTTTCCAGCTGGATTTTCATCTCTCCCCCCTTTTGGACCCGGAGAAACTGTGGAAGAAACAAGCGCAGAAATAGGGTCTTATCTGGTGGATAAGGAGATACACATGTAAAGACAGGCACTCACCTGTTACAGTTGTGACAGGCACAACTCCTATGCAAGCATATAGGCAGATTAAGCAGCAGTGGTCAGCAGCAGCCCCGATGCAGAAATAGTGGATAACAAGATGGCTGAGAGAAAAACGGGTTAAATGCTGCGCTAGAAAACCACAATTCTGATGGATAAATAAAATCCTTTCCTTTATTGGCACAAGTCTAATAATGCCAATAAAGGAAAGGATTTTATTTTATCCATCAGAATTGTGGTTTTCTAGCGCAGCATTTAACCCGTTTTTCTCTCAGCCATCTTGTTATCCACCCTTTTGGACCCAACAGGAGCTCTCCTTCCATCCAGCTGCTGATCATCAGTACTTGGTGCTTAAATACCCCCATCTTCCCTGGACTGGTGCTGGTGATATTAATCAGTTCATTTTAGCTCTGGTTGCAAGCAGGTGGCTTGCACTCATCTGTAGTATTGTTGCCGACTCCTGCCTGTGTCATCTGTGGATAAGTAGTTCATGCTTTCCCCCCCCCCCATGTGTTCTCCTTTAGCGTGACACTATGTATGTATGTATGTATGTATGTATGTATGTATGTATGTATGTATGTATATATATATATATATATATATATATATCTATATATATAGATATATATATATATATATATATATATATTTATCTCAATAAAATTAGGGTCAGCGCTAAACCCAATGTTTCAATGGTTCTGCAGCTAATTTTTCTAGGCAAAAACCCTTTAACGCCTAGGGTCAAATAAATTCATATGTATAATATATATTGCATACTATATATAAAATTTGCGCTGAACCACAACAATGTATTGAGAAATACTATTGCTCAATACATTGTTGTGGTTCAGCGCAAATTTTATATATAGGATTCTCTATATATTATACATATGAATTCACTATGTATATATGTATACATGTAAGTCGCATTTTTGGGCCAAAGAATGCCTTTAGTTGCTTTTGCCATAGTAAGGAATGAAATTTGAGGGGTATATGGTTTTGAAAACCTCTTTATGTTAGAAGGGCACATATCAACAACTCTATCCAAGTGGGCCTGAACAATGAGCACATTTGTATATCACCCTTGTAACAAAGTATTATCAGTGCCTGCTACGCTTGCATACACTGCAACTTTTATGATTGGTACACAGAACGCCACTTGCTGCATTGACTCCCTTTGAATGCTGATTAGACTATAGCCCAGTGATTGGGGAAATTACGCATATTCTTTCATAAACCACATATAGACAATGATCCATATAGTTATCATCCATTAGTTGTATTTAAGATGCACTTTATTGGCCATACAGTATCTTCACCCCTGATTAAGCTAAATCTTTGCAGCGAAACGTGTAGGTACTTAGCTTGACTCTTACTTGCTTTTTGCCTCCTGATCAGTTTATTGTTTTTACATGCATATATAAATGCTGATTATTTGGATGTCCCATAACTTTGCCGGCTCTATTATTTTTTTAGAGTTATTATTCTATGCATTAACATCTTACACATTCTGGTGTGCAATGTATTGTTACGTATGCAAAATGATAATGGATGATTATTATTGATCAGTACAGATACATTATTATTACTGGGCAACAGACTGTTTATTTCGCATGCCATATTCTGGTGATAGGCGTCATGAGGCCACTACACATATTCATGTTTAGCATGGATTCTCCTTTTACCCTTTTCAATCTTTGGATATAATGTGTCTGGTGCCATTATTTTTATCTAATAAAATTTAATCTTTGGTGTTGTGCTCATATTAATCTAATAGATAAAGGTGTGTGTGTGTGTGTGTGTGTGTTTGTGTGTGTGTTTGTGTGTGTGTGTCCACTAAAGGAATCCACACCGTCACATTTACAATTACAAAATTTTGCACACACACCGCATTTGACTCAGGGAACGTCATAGACTATGTTTTGAGCGGAAATTTTAGACCCGCACATTACAGTTATTCGCCAAAAAACCTGCACACATTAAAGTCAATGGAGCTGGGAGCTACAGGTCATTAATAGGAGCGGTGATTGGTTGCTATCGGCAACGAAGGACATTGTTAGTATAAGAAGCTTATGTGTAAGGTAATATGATTGTGGTGGAGAGACGGATAGAGAGACAGACAGAGACAGACAGACAGACGAAGAGACTGACAGACGGACAGAGAGACAGACAGAGAGAGGCGAACAGAGAGAAACAGACAGCGAAAGAGAGAGGCAGACAGGGAGAGGGATACAGACACAGAGAGAAAAAAGGATAGACCAAGACGGATGGAGAGCAAGACGGATAGAGACAGGGAGAGACAGACTGAGAGGGAGACAGGGAGAGTGGGACAGAGAGACAGACAGAGAGAGGCGAACAGAGAGAAACAGACAGAGAAAGAGAGAGGCAGACAGGGAGAGGGATACAGACACAGAGAGAAAAAAGGATAGACCAAGACGGATGGAGAGCAAGACGGATAGAGACAGGGAGAGTGGGACAGAGACAGAGAGACACTTAGTTACTATCTCGGGCAACGCCGGGTACTACAGCTAGTTATAGATATTTCTTCTTTAAATGGCTAAAAGGCTCAATTGATTGATTGATTGATTGATAAAGGGGCCCTTTGCACACTACATCGCAAGCCGATGCTGCGATGCCGAGCGCGTTAGTCCCCGCCCCCGTCACAGCTGCGATATCTTGTGATAGCTGCCGTAGCGAATATTATCGCTACAGAAGCTTCACACGCACTTACCTGCCGTGCGACGTCGCTCTGGCCGGCGACCCGCCTCCTTCCTAAGGGGGCGGGTCGTGCGGCGTCACAGCGACATCACACGGCAGGCGGCCAATAGAAGCGGAGGGGCGAAGATGAGCGGGACGTAAACATCCCGCCCACCTCTTTCCTTCTGCATTGCAGACGGGACGTAGGCAGGAGATGTTCCTCGCTCCTGCAGCTTCATACACAGCGATGTGTGCTGCCGCAGGAACGAGGAACAACATTGTACCTGTCGCTGCTGCCAAAATAATGAAAATGACCCACACTACACCGATCATACGATACCGACGCTTTTGCGCTCGGTAATCGTAGTTAAAACGATTTACACACTACGATGTCGAGAGCGACGCCGGATGTGCGTCACTTTCGATTTGACCCCACCGACATCGCACCTGCGATGTCGTAGTGTGCAAAGGGCCCTTGAGTGTTGCACAATGGATCCCCAATTGGTAATTTGAGAATTGCCTTTAGGGTGCGCTCACACGAGCGTATGACTTGCACAATTATCGGATCACATCACCTGGTGTGGCCGCACTTTACCCCGACAGGAGCGGGTCGGCTGCATGTATTTCTATGCAGCTGAAACGCTCCTGTCTGAAGAGTGTGCGACCGCACCGGGCAATGTGATCAGATAATCGTGCGAGTCATACGCTCGGGTAAGCGCACCCTTAAGATGAGACTTTGACAAAAGGAACATTTGTGTTGTAATTGCTTATGACACTGCATGAGAAGGTAGCATAATGTTCACTAGTGCTAAAAATACCGCAACCAGACACCATATTATGAGACCCAGGGGGTTAATCATGCCTTATGCCGTCTCTATCGATGGAATGAATAGTAAAGTTGAAAGCAATCTGCTAAAGCATCTTGGTTATATGCTCACGTTAAGTATTCGCAGTAGATATTTCTGCAGTTTACAGTACCAGAAAAATGAATGAGATTTCCGAAAACTAATGCACATGTTGCTTATTTTTTTCTTTGCAAATTTGAAGCACTTTCAAATCTGTACCATGTCAATTCTTTCAGTGTTTTTGAAGTGGTTTTTTTTTTATCTATTTAAATGATTAGAGAAAAAAATGCATAAAAAAGTATGCAACAAAAAAAACACATTAAAAAAACGCATCAAAAAGGTACATATATTAGACAGTATTTTTCCTAAGTTTTTGGTGCAGAAATTTTGGTTGCAAATATTTAAAAGGAATCTGTCAGAAGGTTTTGCTACCATCATCTAATAGCAGCATGATGTACGCAAAGAAATCCTGAGTTCAATGATGTATCACTTAGATTACTGTATTCAGTTGTTCTGATACAGTGAAAGATTTTAGATTTTGCATGTAGCAGAGCTGAGACAGCTGCCCCTGCCCACACCAGGCTTTCAGTGTACATTCCCATAGACAGAAGCAGCTCATCACAGAAGGGGACGGAGTCACACACTGCTGCGGAGACCCACTAATGACAAAGATAAGAGGCTTAAACTAACATTCAGATAAACAAAAGCAGACATTGAGATAAGACATGCAGGGCTGCAGTTTCTGTTTGAACTATTGCAGCATGCTGTCCTCCGGTTACAATGCAGAAACCTGTTGACGGAATCCCTTTTAAATTGTGCATATACTCTTAGGGCGGCTTTGCACGTTGCGACATCGCAAGCCGATGCTGCGATGTCGCACGCGATAGTCCCCGCCCCCGTCGCAGGTACGATATCGTGTGATAGCTGGCGTAGTGAAAATTATCGCTACGCCAGCTTCACATGCACTCACCTGCCCTGCGACCGTCGCTCTGACCGGCGACCCGCCTCCTTCCTAAGGGGGCGGGTCGTGCGGCGTCATAGCGACGTCACACGGCAGGCGGCCAATAGGAGCGGAGGGGCGGAGATGAGCAGGATGTAAACTTCCTGCCCACCTCCTTCCTTCCGCATATCCTACGGAAGCTGCAGTGACGCCGGTAGGAGATGTTCCTCGCTCCTGCGACTTCACACACAGCGATGTGTGCTGCCGCAGGAGCGAGGAACAACATCGGACCGTCGCGTCAGCGTAATTATGGATTACGCCGACGCTGCACCGATGATACGATTACGACGATTTTGCGTTCGTTAATCGTATCATCTAGGCTTTACACACTACGATGTCGCATGCGATGCCGGATGTGCGTCACTTTTAATTTGACCCCACCGACATCGCACCTGCGATGTCGTAGTGTGCAAAGCCCGCCTTAGGCGGGCTTTGCACACTACAACATCGCAGGTGCGATGTCGGTGGGGTCATGTCGAAAGTGACGCACTTCCTGCGTCGCTCTCGACATTGTAGTGTGTAAATCCTAGATGATACGATTAACGAGCGTAAAAGTGTCATAATCGTATCATCGGTATAGCGTCGGCGAATTCCATAATTACGCTGACGCGTATTGAAGCTCAAATAAGTAAATATCGCCATCTGGGGGCCAGAAATTGTAAGAGCTGAAACAAAAAAAAAAAAAACAACAACCGGAACTACAAAGCGAATCATCAGTTTCCCAGAGGGAAGGAATAAGAGACATTTCAGGTGACAGTTATGTCACAGTGACTAAATATAAAAAGGCCTAGCTGGGCCAAGAAGAGGAGAGGAATTTGTTCCAGAACCTGCACTAGGAACATTGGTGACCTGAGCTGAGGCGAAGATCGGTGACCTGAGCAGAGAGGAAGAGAGAAAGATCCACGATCTGTGTTGAGTGGATGACCATGACCTGCGCCAGTAGAAGACCATGACATCTGTCAGTAGACGAACCTGCGACAATGGAAGACCTATGATCAGCGCCAGTAGAAGACTGTGATCTGCTCCAATAGAAGACCGAGATCTGCGTCAGTCGAAGGATATAACCTGTGCTAGTGGAAGACCCGTGACCTGCGCTAGTAGAAGACCGTGACCTGCGCTAGTAGAAGACCTATGATTAGTGCCAGTAGATAGCTGGCTGTGAGTCATTCCGAGCCATTCTAACTAGGCACGAAAGACAACTCTATTGTAGAAGAGGACTGTTTCTGTGGAACGTTGCTTCCTGAGCAGAGATACATTTTTAAGGAAGGACTTGAGCACAAAGGCATCCTGTGAAGGGTGTGTAGAAATCCCCCAATTTGAACCCCTGAATCCCTCCCCTGATGAAGATTTGAATACCTCAAAATATCGAAACGTACGTAGGGCATTTTTCCTGAGGCTTCCCCTCCGTGGCTTGCTATGGACAGTGTCTTTTCCACCATGCGGGTATTGCGCTTCTAAATACGCATTGTTTGTGCACTAACCAGTAATCAGGTATCATGGGCCACCTGTGACTTTGTGCATATATGATTTATTTACTATGATGGGCACCTACGCTTATATGTAATGGCCTACTGACCCTTGGAATGTGTATGCAACACTGTCTACATCCGGTCCGGATCTGTTTTTAAGTGTTTTTATAAAGATGTTCACCTTATGTCTTGAATAAATTTTGTACTTTTTTTGCACTATAAAAACTCTTTTTCTCTTGCATTATTATGTTTATGAGTTTGTGCCATAAGTGGGGTCTTGGTATTTTCCACACCCACAAACTGTTTTGTATGGTCTTATGGAGCATTGCATTCATTCATTGTATAGTATTGTTTAGTTAAGTAGACAACAGCAACAAATAGAGTGAGACTGACACTTCCCTGCTAGAGGGATCTAGAGTACGATAACACCAACGATGACTGTTGGTGGAAAAATACGACTGATTAATAATATTGTGTAAAGAATACTGAGATTTCATTCTGTATACTTATGCTCATGAATAAGCCACTGTGAAATAATCTGATTTATTACTGTTACTTGTGCTATACTAATATCTCACATTTAAAGTACTAATCTTTGATTTGTATATACTTAATAATCCGTTATTGGTTGTTACCACTGCCTCCTCATTGTCTGAGCTGTTGCATCCGACCACCTGCTTACAGAATCACAGTGCTATGTAAGAACCTGATGAAATCTCAACATTACACATTAAGCTTCTTTACATCTCACTTTGGTATATACTATAAAACACTATATTCTCTATCCTCATTAAGTTCTTTGTGAAGACATAGACAGGTTTTGGAACTGCCCATCAGTGACAAAATGTCTCCTGCTCATCAGTCTGGCCATCTGTCTTGTGTTGCCATAAATGATTTTTTCCTTTTGGTTGGACTCCAGGAGATGTAACACTGTCAAATATCAGGCCAAATTGTTTAACCTTTTCTTAAGGAAGGTCAAACAGTTTTTACTTAAATGTTCACTATCAATATGCACCATAGATATGTCACTCAAATTAATACTGATCCTATTGCTGGATCCAATTTTAACAGATGGATCATCCGACACCATGACAGAGGTCAACAAGTGACCTTCCAGAATCCATGACGGTCAGCCTCCACCCAGAGGCATATCTTGAAACCCCTGTGCCGCTGTTCTCTAATGTGAAAAGATGGTATTTGGCCCCTCTTTAGCCACTAATGCAACACTGGGGCTGAAAAATCACAATCACAAAATCTCTGAATACCCCACACAGAAGTTCAAGGGATTGTTCCACTCAGCAATTTAACAGAGTAATGGAAAGGATCCAGCTGGACTCCAACGGATAAATAAAAAATCCTTCTTTACTTCCTCTTGATTAAAAGATATCCAATATACATATAATGACACCAGCTTGTACACACTGATAGATGGCTACGCGTTTCGGCGGGACGCCTTCTTCAGGTCATCTTCTTCAGGTTGTTGACCTGAAGAAGGAGTCTAGCCGAAACGCGTAGCCATCTATCAGTGTGTACAAGCCGGTGTCATTACATGTATATTGGATATCTTTTAACACTAGAAGTCCCAGGAATTTCGCGCTCCATAGGGTTTCAATGGTAGAAATGTTAAATTACCCCTCTCTGGGACTTCTAGTGTTAATCAAAACGAAATAAAGAAGGATTTTTTACTTATCCGTTGGAGTCCAGCTGTATCCTTTCCATTACACTGTTCCATTGTCTATTCGAACTGCCGTGATCCGTGCGGGACCTTAGGATTTACCTGGAGGACTTATACAGGCTTGTCTCTGCAGTGGTGAGCGGTTTTTCTCTGTCTCTGTACCCACTCAGCAATTTACCACCAGCCTTGCAAAGTTGGGACAACTCCTTTTAAACTGTGACTATCTTCTTGGTAAATTTGGGCTCCTCTTATGGCCAATACTTGTCTTCAGTTTGTCTACCTTATTTTCCACTGCCTGTTGCCAAGTGTATTCCACCTCTATCAGCAGAGATGCTGAAAAGGATTACGGGAAAGGGGACAGGTCTTTATAGCTTTCTTCCTCCAACTGCATAAAACAGAGGTGTCATGGCTGCCTCTTTGCTTTTGAGACTTGCGACAGATTCAGGCCTTGAAAGCCTTTGCCATGCTTACTTCAGTAATTAGATTGATTTCCTTTCCTTTGGGGAGGAGAGGGTTAATGTCAGTATTCTTTTCCAGCAAGCATTCTCTTTACCATCCCAGGTGTTTCCGGTTTGGACCACTCCCAGTCCCTATCTATACCCTCTGCTCCCAGTAGAGGGGTGCCGGTTATTCACTTTCATTTAGATGCTTGGCCTGGAGTAGGAAGGAGCTGTTGGAACCGTATCTGCAAGTTGCTGTGTAGGCTGCAGTCTTGGTGCTGACTTCAGCAGTCTGTTGGCGTGTTTCCCACTGTCTGTTTTTCTTTTCCTTTTGTGTTGTTTTAGTGCAGCGGTGGGGCTAGCACGTGTCCACTCACTAGCCAGGACTATTCTAGAGTCACTCAGGGCTTCAGGTTCTTGCTCAGCGACAGGTGAGAAACTTGTATAGGGACGGGCTAGGAATGCAGGGTACAGTTGCAGGTAAGTGGAGGGGGTGTCCATCTTCCCCCTCACTAGCGCCAGAGCCCACCATTGTAAAAGTGTACCCCCTGTGTTGTGTGTCGCATCATGTGTCATATTTCCCTGTTAAAACTGCGACAAGAGGGGAGGGCTTTCATTTTGAGACCGGTCCAATAGACAATGGCAGATGCAATGTATACTGGAAAGTGAAGGAAAGAACATTCATGCCCCTATAGTGCACTTAGAATACTAATCAAGAGGAACGATGCAATTAAAAAGTCAATGTCAAATTACAGAGCCTGAAAATCAGGAAGTTCTTGGTCAAAGTATACCAGAATCTGCACCAAATATCAATTCTCCATGGTATTTGAGATCTTTTTTTCATTGTGTTCCAATAGGATCTCTCACGGTTTACACCAATGGGATTAACATCTGTCCTGGTAATGTGATTCTTATTCCATGGGAAATAGATAATTAAAGAACTAGTTGCAAAATTCAAAGTTGTCACCTATCCACTACTGGATCCAGCCCAATCCTAAGAACGGGGCTCTGAAGTGTCCTGATGGAATGGAGTGGTGTCTGCACATGCCGGCTACTGCTCCATTCATTTGTACAGCATCCCATCAATAATTAATGAAATGCTCTATTCTGTTGAGGCATTTCGGAGGACAAACCTTGGATTGATGGAGTTCTCAAGGCTTTGACCCCCAGCAATCAAATTGTGAAAATACAAAAAACATCAGCGTTTGTATATCTGATGCAAATTGTGTCTTCTTTCAGTGCGGCTCTAATTTTCCCAACAGAATGAATGCTGGACACCCAGTAGAACATGATAGACCTCATTATAGGCCAAAGAGGTTTGGTGGACGCTTTTGGAATCTGTCATGCAATGGATCCAGCAGAACATTGTCATTGTGGGTTTTGTTAGAAGCCTGATGTGTCTCTGTGCCATTCAGATGTACCAGTGAGTTATCCATCATGGATGATTTATGAGGTTGGATCACTCTAGTAATCCTTTTTATGGACCAAGACTTTTTTTTTTTTAACTATCACAGCTTGTAAAACTCTTATAATCGTCCATATTTACTTACCTTTTGTAACATTCTATAGGAATGTCAGGCAGCTGTTCTCCACCATTCACATTCGTGAAGACCTGGTGGAAAGTGTGGAGGTACCTTTATGGGTTTATTTGCGCAGCTTTGAGCTCTCGTGAATAGCCCTACATGGATCAGGTGAGGACAGACAGAGGTGCACTAAAGCCTAAAAGCATCGTTGGAGATAGCAAGTGAAGCGCATTAGAAGAGATTAATGAGGGGTTACAAGGGCCAAGAGAAAAGCCTTTCGGTCAGATAACAACTTGGCCCTAGACAAAGCTCGGCCAAGTTTCCCAAACTTTGTTATGGCTTTTTAAAAAGCTGCTGTCATTAGGAGCAAATTTGCCCAAGATTATCTGGGCACCTTCCTCCCCTCCCCGTGCACCTAGCTGTTCACATGTCATTTGAGTAGATTAAGAAAGTCAGTGAACTTGTACACAGGCCATCTGTATGAGTCCCATTCAGTAGAAAAGAACAGCTGGTACCAAGGTACTCCCCCATAGATACAACGCTTCATCCTGCACCATTATGGAGCCACCAGATAAGGTCCAATTAGCAAGGAATGTCGGTGGCTTTTCATCTTCTGGAAACACCTCTGACTTTGGTAAGAAAACACACTTGTTTTGTTAACAAGTTAATGGTGTGCTGAGTTCATAGACACTATTAGACTCAATGAGGCTTAGAGAGACAAATGACTACTCCACTGCTAAACCTTGACCTCTTTTTTTTGCGTAGACATGTGTTGAGGATCTGCTCTGCTATTCCCACCGGATCATATGCAAAGGCCACTCAGGGCGTATGCTCTTCTGGAGGTCATTCAACTCTTACCGGCCTTTTTGTAAATAATTCAAGTATTCTCAGTTATATAATGGCTTTTAGATGCCCAAATAGATTTACTAGGTAGCGGCTAACAATGGTTTGGATGGAACTCTTGGGACCACTTTAGTTGGCATTTTTGGAGCACTGACGTTTGCTGATAGCACTGCGACTGACAAACAGGCACTGTCTGTTATGGAGTTGTGTGGTTGTTGACATCAGAAGGGACTGGCTCTGTCTTATAGGTGTACTATAGATGTCATCATTATAAGGCACTGTGGTTGACACAAGAAGGGACTGGCTCTGTCTTTAGGTGTACTATAGATGTCATCATTATAAGGCACTGTGGTTGACACAAGAAGGGACTGGCTCTGTCTTTAGGTGTACTATAGATGTCATCATTACGAGGCACTATGGTTGACACAAGAAGGGACTGGCTGTTTTTAGGGTGTACTATAGATGTCATCATTATAAGGCACTATGGTTGACACAAGAAGGGACTGGCTCTGTCTTATAGGTGTACTATATATGTCATCATTATAAGGCACTGTGGTTGACAAAAGAAGGGACTGGCTCTGTCTTATAGGTGTACTATATATGTCATCATTACGAGGCACTATGGTTGACACAAGAAGGGACTGGCTATGTCTTATGGGAGTACTGTGGATGTCATTACTATGGGGTACCATGATTAACACGGGAAGACTGCCTTTGTTCTATGGGAGTACTGTGGCTGTCATTATTATGGAGCACTGTGGTTGACACATAAGAGGACTAGCTACATGTTATGAAAGTACTGTGGCTGTCAAACTTATTGGGCACTGTGGTTGACACATGAAGCGACTGGCTATGTATTATGGGAGTGGCTGTTATCATTATGGGTCAACTTTGGTTGTCATTACTATAGTACACTGTGGTTGACACATAGGAGGACCTAATATGTTTTATTGAAGTAGTTTCACTGTGTTTATGGGGTACTGTGGGTGGCACATTAGACTTTGGTACTGTCACTTGTATACGGACAGGCAGGGTTAATTCCTTCTGTGGTGCAGCAGCAGACTGGCTCAGCTGGCAGCAGTTAATCAACCTCTAGCCAGGATTTACTCCCTCTGCTTCCTGGACTTAATGCTGGTTATTCTATTCAGTTAGGAGCTAGTCTGGGAGCAGAGGGGATGTGGTTGTTGCAAGTTGCTTTGTTTTTGTACTACCTCCTTTCTCTTGATATCCCTTACCCATATATGCTTGGTTGTTCCTTGGTGTAGGTTTTAGGTGTGTGTGAGTTTTAGGCCGGGGCCACACGGGGATCTACTGCGATCCTCGCATGACACTTGGCTCACGCTGGCAGCACAGCAGGAGCCGAGTGTCACTGCGACTGAGGTACAATCATGTGATCAGACCTCAGCTGTGGCGGGCCGGCCGGCTCTGCGGAGGAGCAGGCCGGTTCTGGGGAGGGGCGGGCAGGCGCTGCGGAGAGGCAGGCAGGCGCTGCAGAGGGGAGGGAGGGATTTATCTCCCTCTCGCCTCCGTTGCCGGCTATTGCCATTCTCGCCCTGCAGTCGCGGTACACCGGTGTACTGCGAGTGCAGTGTGATTTTTCTCTCGCCCCATAGACTTGAATGGGTGCGAGAGAAACAAGACTAGCATTACAATCGCAGCATTCTGCGATTGTTTTCTTGGTCCGATAAGGGCTGAGAAAATAATTGCTCATGGGTGCTGGGACATAGGCTAATATTGGTCCGAGTGGAATGCGATAAAACATCACATTCCACTCGCTCCGATTTTCATGCCGTGTGGCTTAGACCTTATTTTACCCCTGTCTGTAGTTCTTTGTTGTAGGGGTTTTGGTCAGTCCCCCGGGTGGTGGGTGTGGTGGGGACTTGTCATTATGGTTAGGGCCAGGTAGGTGACCCAGACCTCCCTACCTTGAAGGGTATCTCCGGGTGTGAGGGTGAGCTCAGGGACCCCAGCATTAGGGTCTACATAGGTTACCCTATCCTCCCTGGTCATGTTACAGGTGCCTTGGTACACTACGCTATGGCTATCATTGTGGCTGAGTGTGTGGAGGGGTGGCTGGCTGTCTCTTTCTATTTTTCTCTATTATGTAGGTAGTAGAATACCAAATTTTGCAATGTCAAGCCCTTGTGTCTGCTGGCCGATTTAGAAAAGAATAAAAGCGGGTAGGATGCTTCTTTTCTATTTACAGGTTATCTTTTTTAGGATGAATGCATTTTAAGGAATTTTAAGAGGTATGCACCTTGTAATCACTGTAAAAATATTTTACAACCCCGACCATTACCAGCCGCACTATTACTGCAAAATAAAAGGGAATATTTGTGGTGGGTGTCATTTTCAAAGCCATTTTGTAACACATTAGACCAGTAAATGTTATTATGGCGTCATGCAGCATTTAGCAGGCAGCATTTACAGGCATGCACATTGAAGTGTGGGATTGCCCCTGGGTCAATACATCAGGATTGTGTCTGGCCAAGAATGTGAAAAATTAAAAGAGAAATCTGTGCGGGAGGATATGTCTGGACTGTCCAGATGGGTATACTGTAACAGAAAAGAATTAGAAAAGAAGAGGAACCAGCAAAAATATACATATTTTCCTAATATGCTTAGAGGGAATCTGCCAGGAGGAATTCACACTCCATACTATTTATATGTACAAGTAGCTCTTTCAAAGACAAGTCCATCAATACCTTTACATGGCCAGTCTGTTCCCAGATTAGTAAGAAAACGTCAATTAAATTGATATGCAAATGACTGTGGTAGATCTGATGCCTCTGTCACTCCGTCTCTATTTCCCATCCAATGCCGCCTCCTCTTGCTTGACTGACTCACAACATAGAAGTTGTCAGTCAAGCAAGAGGAGGTGGTGCTGGGCGGGGAATAGAGCTGGGGTGACAGAGGCTTCAGATCTACCATAGCCCTTTGTAGCACCCTGTCCTGGTCCCAGCGCGGCTCCTCCCACATGCCCCTGCTCATGTACGTGTGGCCACTCCCCCTTTCTTAAAGGGCTGGCGTCTCATTACCCGGAACGGTTTCCTGAGGTCACCCATTACCCTATAGGTGTTTGTCTGCCTCCCCTTAGGGGAGGCACCTAGGCAACGTTACCTATTAGTTAGTGTGTTGCTAGTTCTCAGGTCCCATTACGCTACTGTGTCTAGTTCTGCTTATTGTGTCCTAGTACCAGTCTCGTGTTTCTAACCTGCCTCATCCTAGAGCCTGCTCACTACCACCACCTCTTACTGCCACGTCTGAGCCACCATCTCCATGCTGCCACGTCTGAGCCACCACTTCCGTGCTGCCACATCTGAGCCACCATCTCCGGGCAGCCACATCTGAGCCACCACTTCCATGCTGCCACATCTGAGCCGCCACCTCCGTGCTGCCACGTCTGAGCCGCCACCTCCGTGCTGCCACGTCTGAGCCACCATCTCCGTGCTGCCACATCTGAGTCACCATCTCCGGGCAGCCACATCTGAGCCACCATCTCCAGGCAGCCACGTCTGAGCTGCCACCTCCGTGCTGCCACGTCTGAGCCACCACCTCCGCGCTGCCACGTCTGAGCCGCCACCTCCGTGCTGCCACGTCTTAGCCGCCACCTCTGTGCTGCCACGTCTGAGCCGCCACCTCTGTGCTGCCACGTCTGAGCCACCACCTCTGTGCTGCCACGTCTGAGCCGCCACCTCCGTGCTGCCACATCTGAGCCGCCACCTCTGTGCTGCCACGTCTGAGCCGCCACCTCTGTGCTGCCACGTCTGAGCCGCCACCTCTGTGCTGCCACGTCTGAGCCGCCACCTCCGTGCTGCCACATCTGAGCCGCCACCTCCATAATACCCTTCAGCCTCATTTACATATTTATTAAAATGCTGATTTCTTAGTAGCGGAAGAACAGACTGGCCATGTAAAGGTATTGCTGGACTCATCTTTGAAAGAGCTACGTAAGCATATCAATAGTTTGAAGGGTGAAATCCTGCTGACAAGTTCAATTTAAAAAGGGGTTGGCCGCAATTGGATATCTAACTATTAATGAGCACAAGGGAAAAAACAATAAAAAGCAAAAATCCTCTCGGACCTGTGCCACCCCGCCACACTCAGAGCTAAGACCCCAAAGGTCTCCTGACATCAAATTCTAGTGAGCGCTGCATATTGATGTAAATGAGACAAGCACTATAAAAATTAACTTATTTAATGTAGACTCTTTACAGTTTGTTGACGTGTATCAAATATTGTGAGTGAGCCATGCTTGCACGTGACCGTATTCTTGGTCCCAGTGCTATCCATGAAAAAATGGATTGCACTCAGAGCAATGTTAGTCAATGGGGCAGTGAAGATGAATGATTTCTTTTAATGATTGATTCAGTGTGTGAATGCATGTACGATTTTCCTCCGAGAATCGGATGGCACTTGGCCATTCAAGTCTATGGGATCTATGAAAAAAATCAGACTGCACTCTGATGACATCTGAGTGCAATCCGATTTTCACGGACTGACATAACAGAGAAGGTGGAGAACCCTTTTTTGTTTCTCCACATCCGAGAAGAACTGATACCAAGCTGATCAAAATAATCAGACTGTTTTTCTCGGATGTGCAGAAAATGGTGGTGTGAACCTACCCTTAGGGGCCCTTTGCACACTACGACATCGCAGGTGCGATGTCAGTGGGGTCAAATCCAAAGTGACGCACATCCGGCATTTTTGATACGATTAACGAGCATAAAAGCGTTGTAATCGTATGATCGGTGTAGGGTCCGACATGTCCATGAATTGGGAAAGACCGATGTTACGATGTTGTTCCTCGTTCCTGCGGCAGCACACATCGCTGTATGTGAAGCCGCAGGAGCGAGGAACATCTCCTACCTGCGTCCTGCGGCTCATGCAGGCTATGCGGAAGGAAGGAGGTGGGCGGGATGTTTACATCCTGCTCATCTCCACCCCTCTGCTGCTATTGGCCGCCTGTCGTGTGACGTCGCTATGACGCCGCACGACCCGCCTCCTTAATAAGGAGGCGGATCGCCGGCCAGACCGACGTCGCAGGACAGGTGAGTGCATCTGAAGCAGCCGTAGCGATAATGTTCGCTACGGCAGCTATCACCATGATATCCCATCTGCGACGGGGGCGGGGACTATCGCGCTCGGCATCGCAGCATCGGCTTGCGATGTCGTAGTGTGCAAAGTACCCTTTAGAGTGACAGCTCTCCTGGTATACAAAGTCAGTCAATCACTGTATGTGGACGGGGACAGCAGGACTAACAGGCTTTCTCTCCGACTACTGACAAAGGTAACATGCAAATACTGTAATCTTATACGAAAAATGCTCTAAAACATCATTATGTGTGTGGACGGGGACAGCAGGACTAACAGGCTTTCTCTCCGACTACTGACAAAGGTAACATGCAAATACTGTAATCTTATACGAAAAATGCTCTAAAACATCATTAAATATTAAAGGTAATCTGTCACCAGGTTTTTGCTCCCCATCTGAGACCAGCATAATGTAGAGACAGAGACCCTGATTCCAGCGATGTGTCACTTACTGAGCTGTTTGCTGTTATTTTGATAAAATCACAGTTTTCTCTGCTGCAGATCTAGCAGTTATACAGAACTCATGAATATGCTTGGCTACCGGGTAGTCCTGTAATGATAATCTCCTACTGATTAAATAGTGATTTTATCAAAACTACATTCAGCAGCCCAGTAAGTGACATATTGCTGAAATCAGAATCTCTGCCCCTACATTATACTGCTCTCAAATTAGGTGTAAAAACCTGGTGACAGATTCACTTTAATAACAGCAAAGATCCATAATTGTGGTGATTTCTGATTATGGTGCTCATACCTGATAGGGATATTTTGAAAATTTTTATTCCATATTGTCATAATTTGCATATCATTAAAATATCTATCATCCTGACATTTCCAGAACTCCACAATTTTTCCTTCAATTCATTCTTTTGAGCATGGTTTTACGTTTTTTTTTTTTTGCACCATATTTGTTGCCCCCCCAACAAAAAAATGGGCGGGCAAAGAACACATCCTTAGGGCGGCTTTGCACATTGCGACATCGCATGTGCGATATCGTTGGGGTCAAATCGAAAGTGACGCACATCCGGCGTCACTTTCAACATCGTACTGTGTAAATGCTAGATGATACGATGAACGAGCGCAAAAACGTCGTTATCGTATCATCGTTGCATTCACCGACATTTCCATAATGCCGGTGCCGCGACAGGTACGATGTTGTTCCTCGTTCCTGCGGCAGCGCACATCGCTGTGTATGAAGCCGCTGGAGCGAGGAACATCTCCTTACCTGCCGCCAGCGGCTATGCGGAAGGAAGGAGGTGGGCGGGGTGTTTACATCCTGCTCATCTCCGACCCTCCGCCGCTATTGGCCGCCTGCCGTGTGATGTCGCTATGACGCCGCACGACCCGCCCCCTTAGGAAGGAGGCGGGTCGCTGGCCAGAGCGACGGTCGCAGGGCAGGTGAGTGCATGTGAAGCTGGCGTAGCGATAATTTTCGCTACGCCAGCTATCACACGATATCGTACCTGCGACGGGGGCGGGGACTATCGCGTGCGACATCGCAGCATCGGCTTGCGATGTCGCAACGTGCAAAGCCCGCCTTAAGGGGGCTTTACACGCTACGACATTGCTAATGCGAACTCGTTGGGGTCACGGAATTTGTGACGCACATCCGGCCGCATTAGCGATGCTGTTGCGTGTGACACCGATGAGCAATTTTGCATCGTTGCAAAAACGTGCAAAATCCCTCATCGGTGACATGGGGGTCCATTCTCAAAAATCGTTACTGCAGCAGTAACGAGGTTGTTCCTCGTTCCTGCGGCAGCACACATCGCTATGTGTGACGCCGCAGGAACGAGGAAGCTCTCCTTACCTGCCTCCCGGCCGCTATGCGGAAGGAAGGAGGTGGGCGGGATGTTACGTCCCGCTCAGCTCCGCCCCTCCGCTGCTATTGGGCGGCCGCTCAGTGACGTCGTTGTGACGCCGCACGGACCGCCCCCTTAGAAAGGAGGCGGTTCGCCGGTCACAGCGATGTCGCCGGGCAGGTAAGTAGTGTGACGGGTCTGGGCGATGTTGTGCGGCACGGGCACGAATTTGCCCGTGTCGCACAACAGATGGGGGCGGGTACCCACGCTGGCGATATCGGGACCGATATCGCAGCGTGTAAAGCCCGCTTTAGACTATGTGCAGAAGGAGTTTTTTGAGGCCGTAAAAAAAAATGTTTTCCAAGCAGGAACCTCTCTTTTTGGGGAGTTTTTGGAGGCGTTTTTCTTTTCCTGAGCAGTATTAGGGTATGTGCGCACATTGCAGGTTTGTTTCTCCAGTTTCTCCAGCAAAAAACCGCACCTCTGGCCAGAAAAACTCATACAAAAACGCATGCGTTTTTTGCTGTGTTTTTGGTGCGTTTTTGCCGTGTTTTTGCTGTGTTTTCGGTGTGTTTTTGGTGTGTTTTTGCCGCGTTTCCAGTGTGTTTTTGCCCATGCATTTTTTCACTATATTCAATGGAAAAACGCAGGGAAAAACGCAAAAAGAGGTGACATGCTGCTTCTTTTTTTTTCTGCACCCAAAACTGCAAGCCAAAAAAGAAGCAACATGTGCACAGCCTTTATGGATTCTCATAGACTTTGCTGGGGAAGGAAATGCATGCAGTTTAGGGCAATAAACAGCACCCAAAAATGCAACAAAAACGCAACAAAAACTTCACTGGGCGCACAGGGCCTTAAAAAGATTTGGAAGAGTTTTATTCAAAAATTGTTTCTTTGTTTTTTTTGCAGCCTTTTGATTGGACAGTAACTAATTCGGAGCGGATTGGATCAGGATCCAGTTCATGCACTTTTTTTTTTTCATCAGACATTTTTCAACATCTTTTTATGCCTAAAAAAGACGGACATTTCGTCATCATTCCAAGATGCTATTGAAGCTGACCCTGAGCCAAAATTCTCATCTTGCTCACACAAGTTTATATATCAGGTTCGTGGAAGATTGATAGGCTGTACGAGGATAATGCTCTGTCCCATAAAATGGCTGCCCCCACATTGTCCAGGTGACAGGTACAATCATTCTCTCTACAAACATTGGAAGGAAAATCAAATAAAGCCCTTTTAAACATGGGAAGGTGTAAAGCGGTGGATGGGATGTGGGGCTTCCTGTTCAGTCCATGATGGATTACGGGACGTGTTTACGTTCGCACTCGGAGGTGTTCATACTTAGGATGAGTAATGTCTTCTTACGTGAGATGATATCGCCTCATGCTGTCGCCTTCTACAAGACGGATGCCTTATTCCGGACACTTCTGATGAATTGACGGCCGAGTATCAGGAAGTGTTACTTCATACCCCGAAATTTGATCACCAAGTGGTTTACTTACTTGACAGCACTTTTACCAATAACTCTTATTTGTTGACCTTTTTCCCAACTACCGTAGTTCAAAACCTATTCATTTTTTTACAGAAGGATTAGAGTTGGGTGATAGTAATTTACACCGAATCACTGGAACGACACTAAATAGAATTCACAATTATTTGTAAAAAATTGCCCCTCTCTTCTCTACTTTACACTCTACCCATAGCTATACTATCTAAAGAGACAGAAACATACCTGTCTAAGCCATAGTTCCCACCATGATTTTTGGATTCTCTTTACTGAATTATGACTCCAGTCATAGTCCCTCATCACTCCCTGGCAGTGCCCCCTCCCTTCTTGTTCTCAGTGTTCCACTTACACCTCCATGGCCATGTCCTGTGATATGGAAATTAGGTGGCTTAGGGACAATGGACACAGGATGACTCCCTGCCGTGACCCTGTAGTGGGGGCTGCTAGCTAGTTAGCAAGGCTATGGAAATAGCCAGACAGAACGACTCCAGTAAAAAATGGTTCATATCTCGCAAGCCATATTTCCGATAAATATGGCAACCATGGGAAATGCCCCAGGCGTGATATCAGCCAATGGGGAACTGGCAGACAGGTCATGAGTCCCCTCGTTCTGTAGCTAAATTCATAACTGTCACAATGAGAGCATTGGCGTCCGCCTACGACGCTCCCAGGCAAAGTTATGGCCCATATTCCATGTTGTGGATTGTCCATAACTCAAGCCAGGGGTGGAGCAGGGCTCCCTCTGAGGTCACTAAGGTAGGAGGGGACCTGGATTTGCCCAGGTTGATAACCCTACTTCGGCCATTTTCCAGTGTTCTTTTCGCTGGGGGCACGTGTAGGAAACATCTGTGGGAAGGATCCTAGAAACCTGGGTACAGCGCCCCCCTGTGGCCAGACGCAACAAGGTAACTGCTGGAACTGTGTATGCCTGTTTGTAACCCATGCTTTGATTGTAACTGTACTCTGACATATGTATATTCTGTAGATTCCCTATTGTATATATTGTAGTTTCTAGTGTGCTTTAGGCTGATTAAATTATATAATTAATCTTGGGCTGCTCTGTTATCTCGATCTTGAATCCCACGTCTGTGTGTTCGGCTAATAGTTACCGTAAATCGGTTGGTGGCAGCGAATTGTGCCAAGGATTATTGTGGGGAGGCCAGTGAGATTCGGGGAGATTTTATATATTCCGCCCGCGGAGGTCGGGGGAATATATACCTTACTCTCACCGGGGACCCTTCAATAATCGGCATAAGTAGTATAGCGGCCTCCTTGCTTATTGTCGGGCAATTCCATAATTGGCCTGACTATAAGAGGGGCGCTAGAGAGCGCGTCACGTGCTCTGTCTGTCGGTCGGGAGGTATAAAGGAGGGGTGACCCCCACTTGTTACCCCCCGATTGTGACGTACTGGTAGCCAGCGCGGGGGATTTCTGAGTGACCCCCCGGTGGTTTGTGACATATTGGTGGCATAGCGGTGGGATCGAGATAATAGTGTGTGTGAGTGTGAGACCCATACTCCCAGACACTAAAGACTGCCTGCAGCAGCTGTGGCTGCTGGGGTCTTCAGACTAGCTCAACACTAGAGTGTCAGAGTGCAGATACTGTAAGGTGTGTGGAGGCATCAGGTGTCAGTTCTGTGTCAGTGACCAAAAGTCTGCAAGAATGGCTGATGGCACCAGGAGCAGAGCTATGCAACTGGCCAATGCTAAGGCAGGAGCCGAAGAGAGGGAGGACGGTGCTGTGGACAGCAATGAGGAGGTTGCCCACGAGTCCTCCAGGAGCTCGACGCCAGAAAACCGTTCTGCCGAGGACATTGCACAACCTGGCACTGCTGGACAAGATGAGGAGGAGCTCACCCAAGGTTCCTCAACGAGCCAGATGCCAGCCCTCCGCTCTGAAAGGGACAGTGAATCGCCTAGCTCTGCAGCGTGCCGCAGATCACCACGTGCCATTCCACCGAGCCTGGGAGGCTCGGATAGCCTTCTTCAAATGGCTATGGCCCTTCTCCAGGCTGGAGACCAGAAGGGCTACAAGGAACTCCTGGCAGAGCGCAGGGCAGAGCGGCAGGCAGCGCGTGACGCTGAGGCTGCGGAGCGGCACGCAGAGCGTGAGGCTGCGGAGCGAGAGCGGCAGGCAGCGCGTGAAGAGCGAGAGCGAGAGCGACAGGCAGACCGTGACTACCAGCTGCAGCTAGCTCAGCTCCGGCCCTCATCAGCCACACGTGACCTTCGAGACACCAAACTTCCAAAGGTCCGTGTTGAGGACTTCCCAGTGCTGGAGAAGGATGGAGACTTGGACTCTTTCTTGACTGCTTTTGAACGGACTTGCTTGCAGCACCATCTGGACAAGGACCAGTGGGCCAAATACCTGACCCCCCGTTTAAGGGGTAAGGCCCTGGATATCCTTGGGGACTTGCCTGCTGAGGCAGATCAGGGCTACGACACCATCAAGCGGGCCCTGATCCAACAGTACAACCTCACTCCAGAGTCCTACCGCAAGAAGTTCCGGAGCCTACAGAAGGGACCAAAGGACTCCTGGGCTGACCACCGGCGGGCACTTGCCCGAGCTGCCGACCACTGGACCCAAGGCCTGCAGCTTTCCACCGGACCGGAGATCCTGGACTTGTTCATCACGGAGCAACTCTTGTGGAACTGCCCTGAGGATCTCCGCCAGTTCATCCGAGACCAGAAGCCAAAGGGGTCCACGGCTACAGCTGCCCTTGCCGATGACTACACCAACAACCGGGCCCCTGAGGCCAGGAGAGCGGCCACCAGCAGCACCTGGAGAGGGGGTAAGATGAATTCTGCGACTGCCCCACCTGCCCCTAGACTGCAGGGGGTGTCCCCCTCAACTCCCCTCTCCAGGCCCGTGGCAGAGCCAAGACGGTGCCACCAGTGCAACCTACCTGGACACTTCAAGGCCATGTGCCCTCAGCGTCCCAAGGCCCCGGCTCCGTCCCCGTCCCAAGGGCCGCCCAAGGTGTATTGTGTGGGTGGGGGTGGTGGTAGGTCCCTGGACAGCTTCCAACCTGTCACCGTCGGCCGGTCTGTGACCATAGGACTGCGAGACAGCGCCTCGGAGGTGACTCTGGTGCGGCCTGAGATGGTGTCCCCCCAAGACTTGATCCCTGGAAAAACCCTCGCTGTCTCCGGGATTGGAGGCACTGACCCGGCGCTGCCTGTTGCTGACATTTATGTGGACTGGGGCGCAGGGCGAGGGGTGAGGGAGGTGGGGGTAACTGATCGGATCCCTGCAAACGTGCTACTTGGGACAGATTTGGGGCAGATAACCTCCCAGTTTGGGCCCCAACCAAGGGCTGAACCTTCAGCCAGTACTGACATGCCTCCGGACAATGTTAATGTGTTATCTATGAATGATGTAAGGGAGGAGGGAGTGAACTCTGATATTTCTGCTTGCATAGACACCATAGACACACACTCAGCTGCAGCTGTGACAGGGGAGGGGGTCAGAGAAAGGTGTGACAATGCCTCTACAAGTAACCAGCCTGTGAGCTGGGATCTGTTGCCCTCTGCAGGGATAAGCAGAGAGCAGGGTGCTGCAGGGGGAGGACCAGTGTGTGGGGTGGGGGATACCACAGCAAATGTGGGGTCCCCAGAGATTTCACAGCGGGGTTCTGTTGCTGCAGGAGGGGAACAGGCAGGTGAGATTGGGGCCGGTCCAGGAGCGGAAGTGCTCCCAGGTAAGATCTCGGTGCATGGTTCCCCCACAACCGGGGTGTCAGGAAGCCAGGTAGGTCTGCCTGAACCGGCGACTTGGTCAGGAACGGAGGAGGAGCAGGCACGACCCACGGTCGCAGCGGCTGTGGCCGCTGTCACCCGCAGTGGGAGTGCTGGAAGCCAAGGGGCCTCCCGGAGGTCCGATAGCTCTTCCCCTTCTGACCAAGTGGCAGCCGAGTCAGGTGGAGGCCAGGACACAGGTCCCGGGGTACTGACCGAAGATGTGACAGTCTCGTCGATTCTGGCCACATCTAGTCAGGGGTTTCAGGCAGCGTTAGAAGCTGACGACAGCCTGAAAGCTCTTAAGGAGCAGGCGGCCCAGCCTCCCTCGGACTCGGACCCGGAGCGAGTGGTCTGGGACCAAGGACGGCTGTACCGGGCCACGGTCCAGCAGGGTTCACCGGAGGCGTGGCCCAGGGACCGACAGTTGGTGGTACCCTATCCGTTCCGGACGGAGTTGTTGCGGATCGCACATGAGATTCCGATGGCCGGACACCTAGGGATCGCTAAGACCAAGGCCAGGTTAAACCAGCATTTCTACTGGCCAAAAATGGGGGCCGATGTGGCTGCCTACTGCCGTTCGTGTGAAACCTGTCAGAGAGTGGGGAAGGCGGGGCCACGCCCCAAAGCCCCACTAGTATCTCTGCCAATCATCGATGAGCCTTTCAGGAGGGTGGCTGTGGATCTGGTCGGCCCGCTGGCCATCCCCAGCAGCTCCGGGAAACGCTTCATACTGACGGTAGTGGACTATGCCACCCGGTACCCAGAAGCAGTGGCCTTGTCGTCCATTCGGGCTGACAAGGTGGCCACCGCATTGCTGGAGATTTTCTCCCGAGTGGGTTTTCCCCAGGAAATGCTCACTGACCGGGGGACCCAATTCATGTCCCAGCTGATGGAGGCCCTCTGTAAGCAAGTCCAGGTGCGACATCTGGTGGCCAGCCCGTACCATCCACAGACTAATGGCCTGTGCGAGCGGTTCAATGGCACCTTAAAGCAGATGCTTAAGATGTTGGTCGACTCCCATGGGCGTGACTGGGAGCGGTATCTCCCACACCTGTTATTTGCTTACCGGGAGGTTCCACAGGCCTCAACAGGATTCTCACCGTTTGAGCTCCTGTACGGGCGACGTGTGCGGGGCCCCCTGGCTCTGGTGAAAGAGGCTTGGGAAGGGGATTTGGCCACCCCTGGAGTGTCGGTTATCGAGTATGTCATGCGCTTCCGGGACAAAATGCAGGCCTTGACGCAACTGGTACACGACAATATGGCTCAAGCCCAGGCCGATCAGAAGCGTTGGTACGACCAGAACGCTTGTGAGAGGACCTACCAAGTGGGTCAAAAGGTGTGGGTACTGGTCCCCGTACCACAGGACAAGCTTCAGGCAGCCTGGGAAGGCCCATACCTCGTGTACCAGCAGCTCAACCCTGTAACGTACCTGGTCACCCTGGACCCTGCCCGTGGAAGGCGGAAGCCCTTCCATGTGAACATGATGAAGGCACATCATGAGCGGGAGGCATGTGCGCTCCCCGTGTGCAACCTGCCCGAGGAGGGAGAAGCGGAAACCCTCTTGGATATGCTAGCCCAGGTTAGGGCAGGCGGATCCATTGAGGATGTGGAGGTTGGCCACCAGCTCTTGGAAGACCAACGGTCCCAGCTGTGGGCCACCCTCCTCCCCTTCCGGGGGTTGTTTACCAACCAGCCCGGAAGGACTGACTTGGCTGTCCATCACGTGGACACTGGGGATCATCCCCCGATCCGGCGTTCAGCATATCGGGTCTCCCTGGAGGTGCAGCAACACATGCGCCAGGAGATTGACGAGATGCTGAAGCTGGGGGTGATCCAGGCATCCAACAGCGCTTGGGCCTCGCCTGTAGTCCTCGTCCCTAAGAAGGACCGAACCACTCGGTTCTGCGTGGACTACAGGGGGCTCAATGCGGTCACGGTCGCCGATGCGTACCCAATGCCACGCATCGATGACCTGCTCGATCAGTTGGCCGGGGCTCAGTACCTGACCATCATGGATCTGAGCCGGGGATATTGGCAGATCCCCCTGACTCGCAAGGCCAGGGAACGCTCTGCCTTTATTACCCCATTTGGACTGTACGAGTCCACGGTGATGCCATTCGGGATGAGGAATGCCCCTGCCACTTTCCAGCGGATGGTCAACACCCTGCTCAAGGGACTTGAAGGGTACGCGGCCGCGTACCTGGATGACATTGCCGTCTTCAGTCCCACCTGGGAGGACCACCTAGAGCATCTAGCACAGGTGCTCAGGCGGATCCACCGGGCAGGTTTGACCATCAAGCCGGGAAAGTGTCAGCTGGCCATGAGCGAGGTCCAGTACCTCGGTCACCGGGTAGGTGGGAGAACACTGAAGCCCGAGCCTGAGAAAGTGGAAGCCATCGCATCCTGGCCCACCCCCAGGACCAAGAAGCAGGTGATGTCCTTCTTGGGGACCGCTGGGTACTATAGGAGGTTTGTTCCATGCTATAGTAGCCTGGCAAAGCCCTTGACGGACCTCACCAAGAAGAAGCTGCCCTCTGCAGTCGATTGGACAATGGACTGCGAGACAGCCTTCCGGGCCCTAAAGGACGCCCTGTCCAGCCCGCCCGTGCTACAGGCAGCCGACTTCACGCGGCCGTTTGTAGTACAGACCGACGCCAGTGACTTCGGCCTCGGTGCGGTGCTCAGCCAGGTGGACTCTGCGAGCCAAGAGCACCCAGTCTTGTACCTGAGCAGGAAGCTGTTACCAAGGGAAGTTGCCTATTCCACGATGGAGAAGGAGTGCCTGGCCATAGTGTGGGCCCTGCAGCGTCTGCAACCCTATCTATACGGGCGCCACTTCATCGTGGAGACGGACCACAATCCCCTCAGCTGGTTGCACACCGTCTCTGGGACGAATGGGCGATTGTTGCGATGGAGCCTTGCGCTCCAGCAATACAACTTCACCATTCGCCACAAAAGGGGCCGTGACCACGGTAACGCAGACGGGCTGTCCCGACAAGGAGAGGTCGCGGACGGGCGCACGGGGGAACACCGGAGTGTGCTGCCCCCTAGCGCCCTCAAAAGGGGGGAGGTGTGAGGCAAATCCCGGGATATGAAGATGAATTATGACTCCAGTCATAGTCCCTCATCACTCCCTGGCAGTGCCCCCTCCCTTCTTGTTCTCAGTGTTCCACTTACACCTCCATGGCCATGTCCTGTGATATGGAAATTAGGTGGCTTAGGGACAATGGACACAGGATGACTCCCTGCCGTGACCCTGTAGTGGGGGCTGCTAGCTAGTTAGCAAGGCTATGGAAATAGCCAGACAGAACGACTCCAGTAAAAAATGGTTCATATCTCGCAAGCCATATTTCCGATAAATATGGCAACCATGGGAAATGCCCAAGGCGTGATATCAGCCAATGGGGAACTGGCAGACAGGTCATGAGTCCCCTCGTTCTGTAGCTAAATTCATAACTGTCACAATGAGAGCATTGGCGTCCGCCTACGACGCTCCCAGGCAAAGTTATGGCCCATATTCCATGTTGTGGATTGTCCATAACTCAAGCCAGGGGTGGAGCAGGGCTCCCTCTGAGGTCACTAAGGTAGGAGGGGACCTGGATTTGCCCAGGTTGATAACCCTACTTCGGCCATTTTCCAGTGTTCTTTTCGCTGGGGGCACGTGTAGGAAACATCTGTGGGAAGGATCCTAGAAACCTGGGTACAGCGCCCCCCTGTGGCCAGACGCAACAAGGTAACTGCTGGAACTGTGTATGCCTGTTTGTAACCCATGCTTTGATTGTAACTGTACTCTGACATATGTATATTCTGTAGATTCCCTATTGTATATATTGTAGTTTCTAGTGTGCTTTAGGCTGATTAAATTATATATATATATGGGATTCTGATCTGGCTTATATATCCTGAGTCATATTGCAAAGGATTGTCAAAAATCCACTTGTGACTTTTAGGATCGCTACTTCCAATAGGTGGCGCTGTGCTAGAGTTTGTCTCCTTTACTGGAGAGACAATTTAAATTATATAATTAATCTTGGGCTGCTCTGTTATCTCGATCTTGAATCCCACGTCTGTGTGTTCGGCTAATAGTTACCGTAAATCGGTTGGTGGCAGCGAATTGTGCCAAGGATTATTGTGGGGAGGCCAGTGAGATTCGGGGAGATTTTATATATTCCGCCCGCGGAGGTCGGGGGAATATATACCTTACTCTCACCGGGGACCCTTCAATAATCGGCATAAGTAGTATAGCGGCCTCCTTGCTTATTGTCGGGCAATTCCATAATTGGCCTGACTATAAGAGGGGCGCTAGAGAGCGCGTCACGTGCTCTGTCTGTCGGTCGGGAGGTATAAAGGAGGGGTGACCCCCACTTGTTACCCCCCGATTGTGACGTACTGGTAGCCAGCGCGGGGGATTTCTGAGTGACCCCCCCGGTGGTTTGTGACAGTTGACCTTTTTCCCAACTACCGTAGTTCAAAACCTATTCATTTTTTTACAGAAGGATTAGAGTTGGGTGATAGTAATTTACACCGAATCACTGGAACGACACTAAATAGAATTCACAATTATTTGTAAAAAATTGCCCCTCTCTTCTCTACTTTACACTCTACCCATAGCTATACTATCTAAAGAGACAGAAACATACCTGTCTAAGCCATAGTTCCCACCATGATTTTTGGATTCTCTTTACTCCATAACCCCTTTATACTGTATATTAGCGTAGAGTGGCGTGAGGTGGTAGTTGAGGGCAAGGGATTGACTCCGGACGCCCCGACACGCTCCGTGAAATACCTATCTGGGACTTTTGATGTGCGGGTTGGAAACTCCTACAGGTCGCAAACATGGTGTCGGATGGCCAGGACCGGATGACAACTCACAAGGAGACCAATAGTTCACTTTAAACCGCAACTCTTTACTGGAGGTATTCATTGTCATTCACAATTGTATGCCCCAGATAGTGGGCACATATCTTACAGTTACATTTTCACTTTGCCTTAACAGACACAGTTCACTGTATGTCTATCACGCTCGCTCACAAGGCCTTCACTGACTCTTTCTAGAATTAAACATCCTTTCCCTGTCAGCCGACCCCTCCTAGGGTGGGCTAGCCCAACGCTTAACTGTTTCTGTTCCTGCGGTCTGTTGCTGGGCAGACTTTATCTTTCACCTATATAATATTCTAACACAAATACTGTACATTACATATTGCATTATCAACACTGCTATATATTAATACTAGTTCTAGCACCTGGCGTTGTAACTGTCTCTTTGTTCTTCTCCCAGTCTCTTTCCATGTGTCTCTTTCCATGTGTCTCTTTTCCTGTGTCTATTTCCGTCTGTCTTTTTCCCTCTCTGTCTCTTTCCCTCTCTGTCTCTTTCCCTCTCTGTCTCTTTCCCTCTCTGTCTCTTTCCCTCTCTGTCTGTCTCTTTCCCTCTCTGTCTGTCTCTTTCCCTCTCTGTCTGTCTCTTTCCCTCTCTGTCTGTCTCTTTCCCTGGCTGTCTCTGTCTGTCTCTTTCCCTGGCTGACTCTTTCCCTGGCTTACTCTTTCCCTGGCTGACTCTTTCCCTGGCTGACTCTTTCCCTGGCTGACTCTTTCCCTGGCTGACTCTGTCTCTTTCCCTGGCTGACTCTGTCTCTTTCCCTGGCTGCGCTGTGACACGCCAACATTCCATTTAAGGGCGTGGTTGCGTATTCTTCTGAAGTTCTGGCTGCACTGTGGCTCCTAGCTCCATTGACTTTAATGGAGGCAGTTTTTTTTGCAAATAACTATAAAGTACAGGGTTAAAATTTCCCCTCAAAACATAGTCTATGACGTTCCCTGAGTCAAATGGAGTGTCTGTGCAAAATTTCGTGATTGTACATGCGATGTTGCGGATTCCTTTAGCGGATATACATACATACACTCAGCTTTATATATCAGATTACATCTTAAGTGGGCTTTACACGCCACAATATATCTTACGATGTGTCGGCGGGGTCACGTCGTATGCGACGCACATCCGGCATCGTAAGTTATATTGTAGCATGTGACAGCTACGTGTGATTGCGATTTAACGTTAAAACGTTCATCGCATGCACGTCGTTCAATTGCTAAAAATTGAACGTGAGCTTGTTCAATGTTCCCGAGGCAGCACACATCGCAGTGTGTGACACCCCAGGAACAATGAACAGATCTTACCTGAGTCCTGCGGCTCCCGCCGGCTATGCGGAAGGAAGGAGGTGGGCGGGATATTTACGTCCCGCTAATCTCCGCCCCTCCGCTTCTATTGGCCGCGTGACGTCGCGGTGACGCCGAATGTCCCTCCCACTCCAGGAAGTGGATGTTCGCCGCCCACATCAAGGTAGTATGGAAGGGCAAGTACGTGTGACGGCAAATAATCGTTTGTGTGACACGGGCAACAAATTGAACGTGCCGCACATACGATGGGGGCGGTTACGATCGCATACAATATCGTATGCTTAATCGTAACGTGTAAAGCAGGCTTTACACCTTATATCTTACATTACATAGGAAGATATCACATTACAGTACAATACATCACAGCATTTACAAAAGACGCAAGACACAACAAAACTAGGCAATTGGTGTCTTCAATGGCAGGAACGTGACAACCATTGTCCAGCAGTCTTATGCATACATAATATCTCTAAAACAATAACTTGACATTTCCTTTGAATGATTAATACTTTTAATCTTCCAAATTCTACGAAAATGCCATAAGCTTTGTTATTCTGAGGTACGCAACGGATGTGATAGACCGTCATTAGGTATGGAATATATACAAAATTCATCCATAAAGACCACCTATAGCCCATCGACTTAAACTTAGAGGAACATGAATGACCTCAGTGGTATCCCATTCCTCTCCACAAAGGAAGCAGAAGGCCATTTTCCTAAGAGAATTATCAAAACTGGAACTCGACACCGAATGAGTATAACACTGAGTAGGCAAAACAGCATCTATGTGACTGTCCATCTGCTCTATCACATGCAGGGAACAGATGCATCTAGATAGTGAAAGAGTAGAACCGTGATCTCAGAGCAGCTGTATGTCCGGAGTCAAAAAAGAAAATAATTTTTTCTTAAACTATCAAAACCTCGGCAAAAATAGAGAGAAATTAACAAGATGAACACATGACATAAGCGAGAAGATCAGACCATAAACATACCACTAAGAAGAGATTTGCTGACAAAATGAAAAAAGTATATAAAGGTTTTTTACAGCTTTTTTATGCATTTTTTTTACCCGTTTTTTTTGGGACTTTTTATACTACTATTCATTTGGTTAACAGACTGTTTTGGGTTTTTTTTAATTCAGAAATTCTTCAAGATTTGACACTTTAATTCTTTTTCAATACTTAAAAAAACGGGTGAAAACACCATCATGTTTAGGCCATTTTTTTTCCACTGAAAACAATAGGAAGCCAATTTGAGGATTGCTTGAAGTTTGGCATGACTCCACTATAGGCTTACACACTCCTCTACTCCAACCCCACTATCTCTTACCACCCAAAAAGAAAACCTATGGGTTTTAATAGAAAGAAATCAAACAATAAAATTTGTAAAACTTGTCTAAAGGCCGCTTTACACGCAACGATATCGCTAACGAGATATCGCTGGGGTCACGGAATTCGTGACGCACATCCGGCGTAGTTAGCGACGTCGTTGCGTGTGACACCTACGAGCGACTGCTAACGATCGCAAAATAGTGAAAAATTGTTGATTGTTGACACGTCGTTCATTTCCCAAATATCGTTGCTCGTTCTGGACGCAGGTTGTTCATCGTTCCTGAGGCAGTACACATCGCTACGTGTGACACCCCGGGAACAACAGCCTTCCTGCGTCCTCCGGCAACGAGGTGGGAGTGACGTTCATTCGGCTGCTCCCCACCCCTCTACTTCTATTGGTGGCTCGCTGTGTGACGTTGCTGTGACGCCGCACGAACTGCCCCCTTAGAAAAGAGGTTGTTCGCCGGCCACAGCGACGTCACTGGGAAGGTAAGTGTGACGCGTCCAAGCGAGATTATTCGCCACGGGCAGCGATTTGCCCGTGATGCTCAAACGACGGGGGTGGGTGCGATCGTCGCAGCGTGTTAAGCAGCCTTGAGATTTGGTGTTATGCGATAATTTTACTGCTATGATTTTGCTGAAAAAAAACAACAAAAAAACAAAACAAAAAAAACAAACCAACAGCTAAATTGTATATAAATGAACCAACCAACTGCAGTTGAAGTCTGTGGAAAGTGGCTCACATGCTACCAAAAAGAGAATCAAAAGGATTTGGAAAATTTGGGGACTATGTCTTGGTGACACGGTAATTCCCAACTCGCAATGTGACACCATTGGATGCAATATCACAAATGTGATTGAGGGATTGATGGATCAAAACCTTTAAATTTTGGTAAAACCCTGAGAATTGCCTCTTACGTCCCCAGCATCTCTTTTGAATAGCCGGCCTGGCGCAATGTCATCTTTGCAGCATGATGCACATTTGGCATCTCGCTACGCCGGCTAATCAAGAGAAAAGAAGCGGATATCGGGAGGTAGGAGGTGTTTCTCAAAGCTCCCATCTGTCTGCCGACGATTACTGAAGGTCTCCTATACATATAAGAATAAAGTCTGCCAATATCAGAGGGCTAGGTCTGATATATAATGTATATAGGGGCCTCTTGACTCTGCCCCATTGATGATGGTGGCAAGAAGAATATTTTTAATTCCTGATTGTTTATGCTGGAGATAAACCGCTGTCAGAGATATTAATCAGAGGCTTTTCCCTTTTACCCAAAAGCACATATGCATTGTGGTGATCCTCCATCCAAAGTGGCGTAACATGAAGCTCATAGGTCCCAATGCAAAAGCTCCAACAGGACCCCCATTTATTGCACATCTTTAATAGCATTGGTCTTTTCATAAAGGCCAAATGGACTTTTTAGGCTATAGAGCTCGGGTGTAGGGGGGGTTAAGGCTACTTCACCCCCCTACAGAAGTAGCCATGACACAGAAGGTGTTATGTAATTTAATCTAATGTATTGTGTTTCTTGTAAATGGCCACCAGATGGCAGTGTGGTAGTGACGACTGTCCTGGCACCTGGGTAGGCAGGGAAAGGGTTAAGAGAAAGGAGGACGCCAGAGTATATATAGGACAGGATGCAGAAGGAGGGTAGGAGAGTTCCCAGGAGGAGATAGACAAGAGGCCAGAATATTCTTATTAATTCAAGATCCTAAGGGTCATCCCTTTGATCCCGGACACGTAGGGTCCTGCTCTTAAGAGGACTGTGGAACTGCGTCCCCAGAAGCTGGGTTTAGTCCGGTTGCTCGAGGTCTGAAACCTAAAAAAAAATCCCCTGCGAGACCGAAGGTCAGTGGGCCCTTAACGGAGAAGTGTAGGTTCTGGCCAAAAGCAAGAACGGAGGAGTGCTGTCGCACATAGCCCCTCCAAAGTGCAAGCTAATCCCTGTGGGTGGGACGGATAGGCTTAAGGACTATTTGAATCGGTTTGTGCAGCATGACGTCAGACAGGAGAATGAGGGGCCTAGTATTGTCCGATGGAGCCCAGGTGCCAGGAAAGCAGTCGGCCGTCAAATTAAATGTTGAAGTGGAGTCGGAGGGAACCCCATCGGGACCAGAAGCGGTGCCCGTGTTATGCGAATTAAAAATGTCCATGTATTGAAGTTCAGTAAAGATCGGTCGTTTGAAGGAACTACACCGGTGTCTGCTTTATTGACTCAGAAAACGAATGGACTGTGGCAAAGGTATACATAATAGGGACAAGTACAATAATCATAACCAATACAAGGCAGCGACAGGTACAGGAGGATAGAGGTCCCTGCCCGCAAGGGCTCACAGTCTACAAGGGATAGGTGAGGATACAGTAGGTTAGGGTAGAGCTGGTTGTGCGGCGCTGTATCAGACTGAGGATTATTGTAGGTTGTAGGCTTGTCAGAAGAGGTGGGTCTTCAGGATCCTTTTGAAACTTGTCAAGGTAGGCAAGAGTCTGATGTGTTGTGGCAGAGCATTCCAGTGTATGGGGGAGGCACGGGAGAAATCTTGGATGCGATGGTGGGAAGAGGAGATGAGATTGGAGCAGAGAAGGAGATCTTGTGAGAATCGAAAGTTACGTGGAGGTAAGTACCGGGAGACTAGGTCACAGATGTATGGAGGAGACAGGTTGTGGATGGCTTTGTAGGTCATGGTTAGGGTTTTCAACTGGAGTCGTTGGGCAATGGGAAGACAGTGAAGGGATTGGCAGGGAGGAAAGGTCGGGGAGTAGCGGGGGAGAGGTGGATTAGCCGGGCAGCAGAGTTTAGAATAGATTGTAGGGGTGCGAGACTGTTAGAAGGGAGGCCACAGAGCAGGAAGTTGCAATAATCCAGGCGGGACATAATAAGGGCATGCACTAGCCTTTCCTTGCAGTGGAACGGCAACCTGCAGGCAAGGGATTACCGAGCAGCTGCGCTGCGGCCTGGCAACCCCTGCACACATGACTACCACTCCCTGCACCGTCCCCCCCCCAAACGAGCGCGATTGCAACCCCTGCACCTAACGTAGTTACATCTCTGGTCACATCAAATCTGGTTATCGTCTCTAATTTGGCACCAATGTAATCATGAATGAACCTAGAAATGTACTACTTATATATCCAATTTGCCAAAAGTGAAGTACATAGGAGGATAACCAGATTATTTGTAGATGGCATTCCTAGAATTTTTCTGAGGCTATCGGAAATCTGCAGCGTTGTGTTCTTGATGGCTTATCACAATGTGTAAAACTCAACAGCGTCTCCATCCTCGGACCCAGCGGACCTCGATGCCAACCTCCCCCCTCGTCTCCTGTAATTACGACCATTTAAAACAAAATAACAGACTGCCGATTCCAGGCAATAACAACATGCCGCTTCTGGATACTGTTCATTTTATCAATTCTTATTACCTCCCTGCCAAAAATCTGCCAGGTCTGAATTAATGTTGACCTCACTGGTTCGGCTTCTGGAATAATCTGGTGAAACCTCATTAGGTGTGGTCTGTCCACAGTGAGACGCAGATGCATCTTGAGCACTGCAGGAATTTGAGGGATAAATAAATCTTTCTGTCTTTAACGATTTTGCTAAAGACTGATAGAAAAAAACCCAACATTCAATATCTTCTGTGAACAGCCCCGGGACCCGTCCATAGCAGCAAGGTATTTTTAACTGGTGGGAAATGTTCGAGTATTGAGGCTGTCATAATTCTTGTAGACAGGATTCTGTCTACAAGAATGATTTTATTTTCTTTATATGGATACAGTAGATACAGTGAAGGAAATAAGTATTTGATCCCTTGCTGATTTTGTACATTTGCCCACTGACAAAAACATGAACAGTCAATAATTTTAAGGGAAGGTTATGTGAGAGATAGAATATACAACATAAAATCCCCAAAAATCACATTGTATAAATTATATAAATTTATTTGTATTTTGCAGAGAGAAATAAGTATATGATCCCTCTGGCAACCAAGACTTAATACTTGGTGGCAAAATCCTTGTTGGTAGTCAGATGTTTTTTGTAGTTGATGATGAGGTTTGCGCACATGTCAGGAGGAATTTTGCTCCACTCCTCTTTGCAGATCATCTTTAAGTCATTAAGATTTTGACGCTGTCGCTTGGCAGCTCGGAGCTTCAGCTCCTCCATAGGTTTTCTATGGGATTATGGTCTGGTGCCTGGCTAGGCCGCTCTATGACCTTAATGTGATTTTTTTTGAGCCACTCTTTCGTTGTCTTGGCTGTATGTTTTGGGTCTTTGTCATGCTGAAAGACCCAGCCACGACCCATTTTTACTGTCCTGGCGGAGGGAAGGAGGTTGTCACTCAGGATTTTATGGTACATGGCTCCATCCATTGTCCCATTGATGCAGTGAAGTAGTCCTGTGTGCTTAGCAGAGAAACATCCCCATAACATAATGTTTCCACCTCCATGCTTGACAGTGGGGATGGTGTTCTTTGGGTCATAGGCAGCATTTCTCTTCCTCCGAACACGGCAAGTTGGGTTAAGGGCAAAGAGCTTAGTTTTTGTCTCCTCTGACCACAGCACCTTTTCCCAATTACTCTCAGACTTATCCAGGTGTTCACTGGCAAACTTCAGACAGGCCGGCTGCACATGTGCCTTCTTCAGATGAGCCGGCTGCACATGTGACTTCTTCAATCGGGCCGGCTGAATATGGGCCTTCTTCAGATGGGCCGGCTGCACATGTGCCTTCTTCAGACGAGGCGGCTGCACATGTGCCTTCTTGAGCAGTGGGCCTTTGCGGGCACTGCAGGATTTTAAGCCATTACGGCATAATGTGTTACCCATGGTTTTCTTGGTGACAGTGGTCCCAGCTGCCCATAGCCCATTCCAACCTGGTGCAGGTCTATGATCTTGTCCCTGACATCCTAATGCCGGCGTCACACGGTACGATATATCGGGCGATATGTCGTCGGGGTCACGTCGTTAGTGACGAACATCCGGCATCGTCAGACATATCGTAGCGTGTGACACCTCGGAACGACTGTGAACAAGCAAAAATACTCACCTTATCGTTGCTCGTTGACACGTTGTTCATTTTCAAAAAGTCGGTCCTCCTTCTATGCTCCGGTTGCTCATCGTTCCCGTGGCAGCACACGTCGCTCCGTGTGACATCACGGGAATGACTAACACAGCTTACCTGCGTCCCGCCGGCAATGCGGAAGGAAGGAGGTGGACGGGATGTTACGTCCCGCTCATCTCCGCCCCTCCGCTTCTATTGGCCAGCTGCCGTGTGACGTCACTGTGACGGCGAACATCCCTCTCCCTTCAGGAAGAGGATGTTCGCCGCCCACAGCGAGGTCGTCCGGGAGGTAAGTACGTGTGACAGGGGGTTCACGACTTTGTAAGCCACGGGCAACTAATTGCCCATGACGCACAAACGACGGGGGCGGGTACGATCGCTCATGCGATTGCACAATAGATCGTCCCGTGTGACGTCGGCATTAGAAAGCTCTTTGATCGCCCATGTTGTAGAGATTAGAGTCTGACTGATTGAGTCTGTGGACAGGAGTCTTTTATACAGGTGACAATTTAAGACAACCGCCTTTAATGCAGGTAACGAGTTGATTAGGACCGTCTAACTAGTCTGTAAGAGCCAGAACTCTTAATGGTTGGTAGGGGGATCAAATACTGATTTCTCTCTGCAAAATGCAAACAAATTTATATATTTTATACAATGTGATTTTCTGGATTTTATTTTTGATATTCTCTTACTGTTAAAATTAACCTAACCTTAAAATTATAGACTGTTCATGTCTTTGTCAGTGGGCACACTTTAAAAAAATCAGCAAGGGATCAAATACTTATTTTCTTCACTGTATATGGATTAGTAAACCACCTTTATTGTCAATTTTGGACCCTCAGACTAGTCCTCACAGTCTATTCAGACATGTTTGAGTTTCTTTGGTCTATCACAGAGGTAACACAGTTAATAACAGCCAGAAAGAGGCTTCAAATAATGTTAATCTCATTATTACGGTATAATCATATAGATTCTTTTCACAAGGATTATGGTCCATATTCCGCGCTAAAATCCATAAAAAGAGGGCCTAAATAACGCCCTCTCGCCAATTCTTTGATTCTTTAATTTGATGATGGGTTTATTATTGGTCCCCTTCTTACACAATGATGAAGCAAAGATGGTAAAAGTCGAGGAGATATGCAGTCACCTGTGTCCTCACACTCGGCATCGCCTGCAGTCTGCTCACATTCCCAGCACTGACAGGCAGGCGACCAGCCTGCAGGCGGCACATAGCCAGTCCGGACAAGCAGTGCACAGAACATCCGCTCTGAGAGGCCTCAGGGGCACAAGCCGGACCTGCTAAACTTCACAAAATCAACAGTCTGACCCTAAAAACAGTCTATGTATGAGTGATGGGTACCAGAGTAACCCTGCTCGTTCTTTATCATGGTGGGAACGTACATTAGTTGGGTAAACCCTTATCTGTAGCTTTCACACATATTACATTTTTTTTTCTAGTAGATATTTCTTTTAGGAATCGAACTTGTCCCACTTATTAGTATAATTGTGGAGCACATCATTTAGTGCACTTTGCAGCATAAACAGGTCCCAACGTGATGCAATATTACCAGTCACATCTAAAGTGGTTGTCTGAACATCGGAAAAGATTGCAAAGTGTTTGAGAGCAAGAAACTTTATAATTGATCTCTTTTTAAAAATCCTCTCCATGCTTGGTTTACTGCTCATTGCCCAGGTTACTGTCCACCTCTGTAGTCTACCGTATGTGCCCGGCTTCCTAGGCAAGAAGCACTCACTTGCAAAATCATTGACGTGACATCACCAGATATCAGAGGTCACTGTCACACTCCCGGTCCGACCACGCCGCCCACCACCTGTCGCTCCAACCCCTGGGGTCCCTGCTCCCCGCCGAGCCCGCTCTCCTGCTACCTCGTCCATACTTTTTCCCCGTCGGTCCCAACCCTGCGCCACACGCTCGCTGCAGCTGCCTATGCTCCGGCGTCCTGCCTCCCCTCCTGTGGTCTCAGCTCTGACTTCTGGGTTGCGGTCCTCACACATGCACACTAGAGGGCGCGCGCGAGCACTCACCTGGACTTAAAGGGACAGCATAGCTGTTCGGGATATGACTACTAATTAACCTTGGGTATTTAAGACTTCCTATTCCCCATGGCTAGTGCCTGTTCAACACGTCCCTGTAGCTTGTCTCTTGTACCAGTTGTTCAGGTCCCTCTAGGCCTGTGCTTTGTGGAAAGCGGGCTTTACACGCTATGATATCGTTAATGAATTATCGTCAGGGTCACGGTGTTTGTGACGCACATCCGGCGTCGTTAACGAGATCGCAGCGTGTGACACTTAAGAGTGATCTTAAACGATCGGAGAGGAGGGCAAAATCGTTTGCCGTGGAGAGGTCGTCCTGAAACAAAAAATCGTTTTCAGGATGTTAGAGATGTTGTTCCTCGATCCTGTGGCACCACACATCGCTGTGTGTGACACCGCAGGAGCGAGGAACATCTCATTACCTGCCTCCACCGGCAATGCGGACGGAAGAAGGTGGGCGGGATGTTACGTCCCGCTCATTTCCGCCCCTCCGCTTCTATTAGGCGCCTGCTGTGTGACATCGCTGTGACGCCACACGACCCGCCTCCTTGGGAAGGAGGCGGTTCGCCGGCCAGAGCTACGTCGCAGGGCAGGTAAGTCCGTGTGACGGGGGTAAGCGAGGTTGTGCGACACGGGCAGCGATATGCCCGTGTCGCACAACCGATGGGGGCGGGTACGATCGCTTGCGATCTCGCTAGCAAGATCGCAGCGTGTAAAGCCCGCTTTACTGTGTCTGTGCATGCAGATCCTGAGTACCGTTCTGAGCACACACTTCAGCCTGATCCCATTAACCTGCACCAGTCTCCACTCCTGGACCTCAGCCTGATCCCGTTAACCTGCACCAGTCTCCGCTCCTGGACCTCAGCCTGATCCTGTTAACCTGCAATAGTCTCCGCTTCTGGACTTCTGCCTGATCCCGTTCACCTGTACCTCGTTCAGATCGGATCCTGTATCTATAAGACTATCCAGTGACTCTTGCTGATCCCGGCTTCCGTGCATCTAGGCCCTCTGCGGTTACGCCTGACAGTTCCTGTATAGGGGTTCGCTCGAGGCGGCGTCGCAGGGCAGTCCAGTGCACGGTATAGTGGGTCCACTCCCAGGACTATTGTTACAGTCACAGAGCCTGGGGGGTCACATGATGGGGATGAGCGGACCGCAATAGCGCTGCTCAGAGGCAGAATGTACTACACAGGCCTTCCCTATGAGTTTTACAGTGATGTGGCCACTAATGCTGAGTAGTGAACCACCCCTTTAAAGATGGCCAGAATGCTGGATCAGTGTCCCTATGCTCCTTCGATGCTGCAAAGATAAAACTGCTTCTGCTGGCAACAACTGAGAGCGCACAGTTCAGACCAACGGCAGCGCCATGTAGCTGATCCAAACTCTCAATCATAAGGAGTGCACCGCACCCCTAAGCACAGGGAGCTCGGATAAAGGATAGATGTGCGCTCCTAAAGACAGAAGAGACGTATCCTTTACATTTGACACTTTCTTTGACAATGGGATTTGATTTAAAAGAAAATGGGTATTTAGAAACAAAAGAATCCATTTTAAATGCAATGTGTTCCAAAACATAAAAGGGTTGTACACTACCTGGACAAACTCTTTTTAAAATACATACTCCCACTCATAAAGTAACGATAACGTACCTCCTGCATCAGGTCTCCAGGGGCTCGTGTGACATTGTTGCTTAATGTCACGTGAGCCCTGGGAGAGCTGGAACGATGCCGAAGATGAATTTAGGATGTTTTTATTTTACAAAGGGGAGTAATTATTTTAAATAGATATATCCAAATAGTGGACAACCTCTTAAAGCACAAAAAGTGGGGCAAACTAAGGTCTCATTCACGTGTCCGTATTTAAACATGTACGTGAAACAATGGTACTAGTGTCAGCAGTGTTTTGGATTAGAGTCATCTGGTTGACCGATTTTAAAATCAGTTGTCATGGATGGATCAATATAAATAAATTACAAATTTTCTTTGAGGTTGTGGAACAATGTTGCAATTTTTAACGTTTTCACATTAGTTTCGCTTAACACTGCCCAAGTTGCTGAATCCTCCAAGTCACACTTTGCTCTCTATTCTGGCTATATGACTTCCTTCCCATGTCCGTGCTTCCGGTACATGTGATATCCATTTTTTTCATGGATACCCCATGTACCTATTATAATTTATTCGGCTGCTCACGTGTCTGTATTGTTTAGTAGACCATGTGTTTGTGCAAAACATATGGAGACACCCCATTTTTTCCAGCAGCACGGATGACAAAGACCAGTACAAGTCTATGGGTCAGTGAAAAATACGTACAGCACATGGATGGCATCAGTGTCCAATCCGTGTGCTGTATGTAATGCAAGTCACTACTTATGGGTAGTGCAGACTGAAGAGTAGTCAGGCAAGCTGTGGTCTGGTAACAGAAGGACACGTATGGATACAGGGAGAACACAGAAGAGTAGCCAGGTTACAATTCGAGGGTCAGAATTCCAGGAGTGCATGTAATAGATTCAGGGAAAAAACTGAGATGTGGTCAGGTAACGGTCCGAGGTCAAAAGCCAGGAGGTCATGACAGGAACAGGGTGAGGGCAGAGAGGAGTCAAGCAATGGTCTGGGGTCAAGAAACAAAGATCAGAACTATGCAGAAACACAGGCCAACAGCACAACTACAGAACCAGAATGTACAACTGGCAAGAGAGCATGCTCAGTAATAAAAATAGAGAAATTACCAGGAAGATGGAACAACTGAGTAATCAGCACCTCCCAGGACCTGCATGGGAATCCTGCGCTGTCAATCAACCTGCCAGCTCAGCAGTCCAGGAAAGCGCAGCAGAGCATCTCTTAGTCTGCAAGATGCTCTGCACAGAGTAATTGTGTCACTGTATGTGTTTAACATTGCCAAGTATACGAGAAGCTTTGTCATTTCTTAATATATTCAGCCATTTGTAAAAAAAAAAGCACTGATGACACCGGTACCACTTTTTTATACGGACGTGTAAAAGAGGCCTAAGACTGGGTTCCTGAGAAATAGCCCTTTATCTATGATGTCTGTATAACCCTTTTGGCATTGAATGCACAAAAAATTGATAAAATTAACTAAAATAATTTAAAAATAAATATATATTGATATAAAATATTACAATAAAACTTTCTCATATTTTGTTTTACATTTTTTTACCCATAAAAATATCAACTGCCGACAAGAATACAGAATAATGCCAATGTTTTTGTTATTCTATGGTTCTCTAAGTCTCAAATTTTGGTTAGGTTTTGTAGAGATACATAAAAGCAGTCAAATTTTTTAGACTAGATGGTCACGAAAGCAAGTTCCCAGCAGACGTCCATTGTGTAGGAAATCAATGACTCACTGATGTGAACAGGGCAAAGCCTCCTGTCAGCATTCAATCAATACGTCTGTCTGTCAAGTCCGTCTGCACTGATCAATATATACATGACACAGATAACTGAGCATGAGATGTAAGTCAAGCTGGCGTGCCACCATACCGTCATCATGTGCCTCTCTGTTCTTCCTCCGATGACGTTCTCTCCTGTGGCTTACAACAGAGTCTGTTCCCGTCTCATTGTCTAGTCCATCCCGACTGCTGCCAGCGTTAGGGCTGTAAGAAACAGGAAAGGTCAGGCGTCAGTATAGATGGCAATCTACAGTGCCCTTAACTATTTGATAGATGTCACAATTTCCATAATTTGCAGCTTACTGCTACTGATGAGTGAGCACTATCATGCTCAAGTATGGTAGTGCTCACCAATCACTAGTTACAAGTACCGAGCACCTGAGCATGGTAGTGCCCGCTCATCACTAGTTACAAGTACCAAACACCCGAACATGGTAGTGCTCGCTCATCACTAGTTACGAATACCAAGCACCCGAGCATGGTAGTGCCCGCTCATCACTAGTTATGAGTACTGAGCACCCAAGCATGGTAGTGCCCACTCATCACTAGTTACGAGTACTGAGCACCCGAGCATGGTAGTGCCTGCTCATCACTAGTTACGAGTACTGAGCACCCAAGCATGGTAGTGCCCACTCATCACTAGTTACGAGTACAGAGCACCTGAGCATGGTAGTGCCCACTCATCACTAGTTACGAGTACTGAGCACCCGAGCATGGTAGTGCCCGCTCATCACTAGTTACGAATACCAAGCACCCAAGCATGGTAGTGCCCGCTCATCACTAGTTATGAGTACTGAGCACCCAAGCATGGTAGTGCCCACTCATCACTAGTTACGAGTACTGAGCACCCGAGCATGGTAGTGCCCGCTCATCACTAGTTACGAGTACTGAGCACCTGAGCATAGTAGTGCCCGCTCATCACTAGTTACGAGTACTGTGCACCTGAGCATGGTAGTGCCCGCTCATCACTAGTTACGAGTACCGAGCACCTGAGCATGGTAGTGCCCGCTCATCACTAGTTACGAGTACCGAGCACCTGAGCATGGTAGTGCCCGCTCATCACTAGTTACGAGTACCAAGCACCCGAGCATGGTAGTGCTCGCTCATCACTAGTTACGAGTACCGAGCACCTGAGCATGGTAGTGCCCGCTCATCACTAGTTACGAGTACCAAGCACCTGAGCATGGTAGTGCTCGCTCATCACTAGTTACGAGTACTGAGCACCCGAGCATGGTAGTGCCCGGTCATCACTAGTTACGAGTACTGAGCACCCGAGCATGATAGTGCCCACTCATCACTAGTTACGAGTACAGAGCACCCGAGCATGGTAGTGCCCGCTCATCACTAGTTACGAGTACTGAGCACCCGAGCATGGTAGTGCTTGCTCATCACTAGTTACGAGTACTGAGCACCTGAGCATGGTAGTGCCCACTCATCACTAGTTACGAGTACTGAGCACCTGAGCATGGTAGTGCCCGCTGATTACTAGTTACGATTAGTCATCGTTAGCGATGTCGTTGCGTGTGACACCCTACGTGCGACTCCGAACGATCGCAAATAGGGTGAAAATCGTTGATCGTTGACACGTCGTTCAGTTTCAAAATATTGTTTGTCGTTTGGAACGCAGCAGACATATTGGTACGTTTGACACCCTGCCAACGACGAACAACATCCACACAACTGCCTTGGTCAAACAATATATCGCTGAACGATGTAGCGTCGCTTGTGAGATGTGTACGTGTGACCGCTACAAAACGACCTATGAGCGATCTCGGCAAATCGTGACAACGATCTGGGCCTGTCACATCGCTAGCGATATCGTTGTATGTAAAGCAGCCTTAACTTCCATCTATTGCTCCATTATTTATTAAAAAAAATAAACATTGAACAAGACAACTATTTTATTGTGAAGGACTCTCTTTGGGATTATTAGTGCAGTGAGGAAATGTGATAATGACAGTCTTGCACAGAGCTAGACACGTCCTAGTTATGGTGCATTGTCTGCTGATAATAAAAGATCACATACAGTGTATAGTGGATTTCACTTGCAACAGCGCAACCTAGTGGTACACAACAATACTGCAATTTTTTATTTATTGTTACATAACAATCAGCTAGATTATTTACTGTAGATAGATAGATAGATAGATAAAAACAAAAAACAAAATTTCATTAGACTCCTGCGTTTTTGGGTGCAGAGCCTCCAAGGTCAACAAGGGCCATCCTTGTATGACATCCTTCTACACATCCTTTTCAAGTAATTCCTCCCAAAAAAGTCTATCTAGCAAAGTCTTTCTTGATTAAACGACCATCGGTTACGTTCCCACGATGAGCTTTTGATGTTGCAGAATTACTGCACGTGTTATGTACATTAAGTTACTTGCGCTTTTTCATTGCTTTTTTTTGTGTGTTTTTTATCGGGTTTTTTAAGCTGCTTTTTTTTTTCTTTTTGATGTGCCATGTTTTAAATAAAGCGCTTTGTTTTTTACACTTCCTGGTATTTGGCTTTGGCAAAAGTTGTTGTTTTTTTATATAGGTGTACATTTCATGCGTTTTTTTTATGCGTTTCTGCCACTGAAATACACTAAAAGCACATGCAATTTTTGTACCTGTGGATTTTCCGCATCTAATGCAGATCTGTAGGGGAAATCTGCACAGAAACCTGAGGGTAGCGTATCCACTAAAGAAACTGACATGTTGCGGATTTGAAACTCACACAGCAGGTCAGTGTATGCTGACTAAAAAACACTCAGTGGGCAGGAGATTTTTCTAAGGGCACGTGCACATATTATTTGGTGAGGTTTTTTACCTCAGTGTTTGGTCAGTTTTTTACCTCAGCATTTGGTGAGTTTTTTACCTCAGTATTTGGTGAGTTCTTTACCTCAGTGTTTGGTAAATTTTTTTTTTCCTCAGTATTTGGTGAGTTCTTTACCTCAGCATTTGGTGAGTTCTTTACCTCAGTATATGGAAAGTTTTTTACCTCAGTATTTGTAGCCAAAACCAGGAATGAGTGAAAAATACAGAAGTGGTGCCCGTGTTTCTAATATACTTTTCCTCTGATTGTTCCACTCCTGATTTTGGCTACAATTACTGAGGTAAAAAACTCACCAAATACTTAATGTGTGCATGTGGCCTAAGTAGCTGTGTTTTTGGCACAGCAAAAATACACAGTGCCATAAGCCCGCTTTACACGCTGCAATGTATCTTACAATGTGTCGGCGGGGTCACGTCGTAAGTGACGCACATCCGGCATCGTAAGGTACATTGCAGTGTGTGACAGCTACGTGCGATTGCGATTGAATGGTAAAACGTTCATCGCACGCACATCGTTCATTTCTCTAGAATTGAAAGTCAGATTGTTCATCGTACCCGTGGTAGCACACATCGCAGTGTGAGACACCCCGGGAACGATTGTCGCGGGCGGAGGGGACGCACTCGCCACGCTCGGGTCCCGGGCTTCTGCTGCTGCTGCTGCTCGGTGGCTCGAGCGGTGGACCGGACCCGGGGACTCGAGCAGCGCTCCTCACCCGTGAGTGAAAAGGGGGTGGTATGTTTGGGGAGATTGTTCGTGACGCCACCCACGGGTCGTGGTGATAATGGCACCACCGCTGCTGGTAACGGGGATCCCGGGAGAGATGGTAGGGTGCAGCTGAGATGTTGTCCCCTCCGTGGGCAGGGGTTGGTGATCCCGGGGCCCGGTGGTGTAACGGGGAGGTTGGATGGCTGGGGTGCAGGGGTGCAGGGTTGCAGGGACAGTGCGGCGCGGTGCCTGACGGCACTGGTGTACTCACTCAGACAATCACTGACAGTCTCTGGTAAACCAAAACGGCCGGATGGACGGGGCCCGCAGCCGGCTGCAGTGTTGTTGTTGTGCTCTCCCCGGACGGGTGATGGTGGCTGTCTTTCCCTGCACCTTGTAGAAAGTTCTTGACTCCTGTGGTTGCCCACCGGTAGTCGGCACCCCGGCGTATAGGTGCCGTAGGAGCCCGTTTTTCCCGCAGGCGCTGGCCCTTGGATCTCTAGCCTATGGCGGTGGCTGTATATCCTCTCTGGGTGGACGGTTGCCTTCAATCGGGACTTGGTAGTTGGGGAACCCCTGGGGTTCCTGTCACATTTGGATTTGACTATTGACGGCGGCTCCAAGCCTGGTCGGGGTCCGATGGCCCTGCCTGTGTGCTTAGCTTCACTCCGTTCCCTGGTCTGGTACCGGCGGGCCGACGCCCGACCCCGGTCCTTACAGCTCTGCGGAGTTCCACTAACTCCTGCAGACGGCCACCACCGTCTGCCAACCTTGCTGTTAGTGTCTGAGCTCCAACCCAGACACCCAAGTGTTCACTCCTCTCACTTTCACCTCCAAAACTGATCTGACACCTTTTCCCGCCTCCAGGCAAGTGAACTCCTCGGTGGGTGGGGCCAACCGCCTGGCTCCGCCCCACCTGGTGTGGACATCAGACTCTGGAGGGAGGCAACAAGGGTTTTGTGTTTGGCTGCTGTAACTGCCTAGGGTGGGGGTGTGTGTGTTGGTATGTTTGTGACTACCTGGCTAGTCCAGGGCGTCACATGATGAACAGATCTTACCTGCGTCCTGCGGCTCCCGACCCACAAAGCGGAAGGAAGGAGGTGGGCGAGATGTTTACGTCCCGCTCAGCTCCGCCCCTCCGCATCTATTGGCCGGCTGCCGCGTGACGTCGCTGTGACGCAAAAAGTCCCTCCCACTCCAGGAAGTGGATATTTGCCGCCCACAGCGAGGTCATATGGACGGGTAAGTACGTGTGACGGGGGTTAATCGTTTGTGCGGCACGTTCAACAAATTGAACGTGCCACACATACAATGGGGGCGTTGCAAATCGCATACGATATCGTATGCGAAATTGCAACGTGTAAAGCAGGCTATAGACTCACCAAAAACGTATCATGGGAATGTAGCCTATAATGGAGGACAAGCTTTTGTGGAGTATAAGTGGTTCCATCCCCCTTGAGACTTGTAGTACTTCAAGTTTATTTTAGACTGGGCTCCCACAATCAGGAAGATACTGTGTTAAGCCGAAGTCACACTTGCGAGCGACTCATGTGAGCCTCACATATCGTATCACCCAACAAGGCCGATGCTGGGGAGAGAGCGAAATGCTGCTCAGACCTCCGGTTGAAAACATCTGAGGAGCAGAGTTCAAATAGAGATGTCACCGGAGAGTATCTGGAGTCACCTGTACTGTACATACCACCTGTACTGTATATACCGACACCTTCTACAGTATGGTCACTGTATGGCGGCTATATTACTGTTGGAAGTGATGGGGCTTGTCAATATAGCAGTATTACTCGGTCCCTGTTTAGTGATATTATACGGTCATGGTGTGGCGGTATTTGTCTCTTGTATGTGATATTATTGGTCTTGGTATAGTGGACTTTGTTCAGTAACAGTATAGTAATATTAGGTAACTAGGTGACTGTATTACTAACAAAATGATCCTATTGACATATTTTTTGTCAGGCTTAGAGATATACGGTAGATATTTATTTTTTTTTTATAGGGGGCTAAAATAGAAAAGTGATGTCACTGGGGACACACATTTGAGCAACATGCTGGTAAGTGTTAGGGCGCAGGTCCAAATTTTTGGTCTGGGACCCATAGGACTCTAGTTACTCCACTGCAAATAAAGGCAATATTTATTACACCCAAGGTATGATTTCTGCATGGGCTAAGTCCCATATTTGACCATGTGGTAACTTATTTTTAAGATGACACTCCCTTTTAATCTATACACAAGCAGGGATGAAACGATCGAGGTCACAGAGTTCGCAACTGCGCCCAAACCCAGGGGTGTAGTGGGCATGGGGGCAAATGGAAGAGACTTCATGTGCTGCCCATTGCTTGCATGCCAATGTCAATTGCTCGCACCAGAAGAGGATGCAGTGCGGCAGGAGAGCGGAGGGAAGGTGAGTAGAATCGTTTACTTTTTTATGTGTTAAAAAAACCCCAGCATAATGGGAGGCATGTATACCAGGACAGAAGAAATACATATACCAGGATGGGCCCAGGATGAGGACATATATAACAGGATGAGGACATATATACCAGGATGAGGGACATATAAACCAGGATGAGGGACATATAAACCAGGATGAGGGACATATAAACCAAGGTGGACTCAGGATCAGGAAAATATATACCAGGATGGGGGACATATATGCCTGGATGGGGAATACATACACAAGGATGGGGAACAAATACATCAGGATGGGGGACATATATACCAAGATGGAGAATACATACACAAGGATAGGGAACAAATACATCAGGATGGGGGACATATACAGTATACTAGGATGGGAGATATATAGACCAGGATGGGGAATATATATACCAGGGTGGACCTAGGTCGTAAAAAATATATACCAGGATGGGGGACATATATACCAGTATGGGGACTACATCTAAAAGGATGGGGAATAAATATATCGATGGGGAACATATATACTAGGTTGGGCCCAGGATCAAGAATATATACACCAGGATGGGGGGCATGTATTCCAGGATGGGACATATATAGATCAGGAAGGGGGATATATACACCGGGATGGGCAACATATATACCATGATGGGGAACATATAGGCTATGTGCCCACGTTGCGTTTTTACATGAGTTTCCGCAGTGTTTTGAACTGCAGCGTTTTAATGCCAAAATGCATGCGTTTTGATTTCCAAGCAAAGTCTATGAGAAATAGGGATTTCTTGTGCACACCATGCTGTTCAAAACGCTGCGTTTAATTTGCATATTTTTGGGCAAAAACTCAGTGTTTAAAGAAGCAGCATGTCAATTGTTTTTGCCATTTGACCTGCGTTTTGATAACATTGGAGTCAATGAGAAGATGCAAAACGCATTCTACATCAAAATCCTAGCGTTTTACATGCTTTTTGGATGCAGAAAACAAGCGTTTTTGACAATTTAATTGCATGCGGTTTTGACATTATATTAAAGGCATGATATGTCCCTTTACACACACACACACATAGTCCGACAATTAAAATTAAGAAAAACATTAAATTTAACGTTATTTTATACAGAAATATTAACAAACATTTATCATTTTAATAAAATCAGCTATTTTGTTTATGATTATAATCTAGATATTTGTTATCATTTTTTCCCATTTTTTTCATAGTGTTTGAATGTTAACACTTTATTTAGCATTGTATTTTTCATCAAAACGCATCTGACTTTATGCAATGAAAAAGCATGTAAATCGTGGTAAAAACGCAGCCAAAACACGGTAAAAATGCAAGCGTATTTATAGCGTTTTTTATTTATAGCAACTTTGGCAAATACCATTTTGGTGAAAGGGTGCGTTTAGAACTGCAACTACCTCGACGCAACGTGGGCACATAGCCATATACCAGAATGATTGTCATATACACCAGGATAGAGGGCATACAGTATTCACCACATATATAAAATGATGGGGGACAGATATACCAGGAAGGGGCCCAGGATCGGGGACATTGGTACAGAATGGAGAACATTACTACATAATGGGGAGGGACAACTCATATGTCCTTATTGGATTTAGAATACTACAATGGCCCATGCACCTGCCTAACACGTGGGGGGGCAAGGTCCAAATTTTGCACCAGTGTCCATTGGACTCTAGTTACGCCACTGTACACAAGCATTGTGTTATTACGGCCTTCAGACCAGTCGCTTCAGAGGATGATGTCACTTACTGGAAGGATGGCGGGCGTGAGTCTCCAATTCCACCTGTTCTCTCTATCGGAGGAGGAAGGTCTGTCCGGCTTTCCGTACTTTGGGAGCCTCCATCCGAGTGTGAGCCTTCTGCCAAAACCAGCTACAGAAACAAATAGAAACAAAGATTACAAGTGCTGACGATACTAAGGGAATGGTGCCACAGTGAGCGGCAGACAATGAGCGCAGGAATTTTCAGTAAACACCCAAGTGCTACAGCAAACTTGTTTTCTCCTTCGCCTCTACGAGTGACAGAAGCTTTCATATACACCAAGGACTGGATTCATATAGTTACATAAAACCAGTAAGACAGTGGATCGTCCATAGATATCAGGTGTCCAACTTTGAAATTGCAATAGGGAGTGGAGTCCTCTGCAGTTCTCTGCACAGGGGGCGGCAAAGTGCCAGTCATGCTGCAATAATACTATATCTATAGATCATGTGACTGCTGCAGCCAATCACTGGCTTAAGGCTACTTTACACACTGCAATATCGGCCCCGATATCGCTAGTGTGGGTACCCGCCCCCATCTGTTGCGCGACACGGGCAAATCGCTGCCCGTGCCGCACAACATCGCCCAGAGCCGTCACACATACTTACCTGCCCGGCGACGTCGCTGTGACCGGCGAACCGCCTCCTTTCTAAGGGGACGGTCCGTGTGGCGTCACAGCGTCGTCACTGAAGCGTCACTGAACCGCCGCCCAATAGCAGCGGAGGGGCGGACATGAGCGGGACGTAACATCCCGCCCACCTCCTTCCTTCCGCATAGCGGCCGGGAGGCAGGTCAGGGGAGCTTCCTCGTTCCTACGGCGTCACACGGAGCGATGTGTGCTGCCGCAGGAACGAGGAACAACTTCGTTACTGCTGCAGTAACGATTTTTAAGAATGGACCCCCATGTCGCCGATTAGCGATTTTGCACGTTTTTGCAACGATGCAAAATCGCTTATCGGTGTCACACGCAACGGCATCGCTAATGCGGCCGGATGTGCATCACAAATTCCGTGACCCCAACGACTCCGCATTAGCGATGTCGCAGCATGTAAAGCCCCCTTTAGTTGTCACTGCTGAGGCCATTGCTGTCTCTAGCCTTTGTGTTGCACTGGCTATTGATGGCTGCAGAATGAGTTAACTAAGAATCTGTCAGTGAGCTCACTATGATAGCCTGATTTAAAATTTTTAACATTATGGTTGCGTTGCCACAATGAATTTTGAGTTCTTGGTATTGCAGATTTACTGCACCTACAGTATTAGCTAAATTAGCTGAGTAAAAATGAAGCACAGTGGGCTGGACATTTTTATAAATCCCCTCCACTTTGCTGGAACTGTAAGAAGCTGAGCTTTTTATGCAGTGACCAAAATTCATTGTGGGAATATAACCTGTCTGTCTTTCTCTGAGCTCCTCTCAGCTGATTTATGACCCCAGGAAAAATCAGAGTTGAATGTGCCGGGAAACAAAGAACCTGTAACGGCCAAATAGTGCAAAATTTCCCATACATTTTTCATGGTCCGTGCTGAAGGTGAATATGGCCTTTCATGTGCGGTGATTTTGGCACACGTGTGTTCTCCGTGTGCTATCCATGATAGCACACGGAGATAAGGAACCTTTCACTCACCCGTCTCCGGCGCTGCTGTCTCCTGCATTGCTACTTCTGGATGCGCAGTGCAGTGAATATTCATGAGTATAATTAGCAGGCTTGGAAGCAAGTGATAGCAGCGCTGGAGACAGGTGAGTATAGAAAATCATTTTATTTCAAAGACATGTGTTTTCTCCGGTACTTGTCACACTAATGTCACACGAATCAAATCAGTGAGTGGTCCGTGTGACATTAGTGTCGCTGGAGAAAAACGGACTTGCTTCCTTGTGGAAAACACGGGTATGCGCGTGTGCAACACAGACACAAATCCGTGAAAAAATCAGGGATGTGTGTGTGTGAGTCTTCATATGTCCAGGTCTCCGGTACATATGAAAACAGAGTGAGAAGGAGGCCTAAAGCGGGCTTCACACGCTACGATATCGTTAATGAATTATCATCGGGGTTATGTTGTGTGTGACGCACATCCGGCATCATTAACTGTATCGCAGTATGTGACACTTTTGAGCGACCTTAAATGATCGCAAAAGCGGTCAAAATCGTTTGCCGCGGAGAGGTCGTCCTGAAACAAAAAATCGTTTAATGCTTATTAGCGATGTTGTTCCTCGTTCCTGCGGCAGCACACATCGCTATGTGTGACACCGCAGGAGCGAGGAACATCTCCTTACCTGCCTCCACCAGCTATGCGGAAGGAAGGAGGTGGGCGGGATGTTACATCCCGCTCATCTCCGCCCCTCCGCTTCTATTGGACGCCTGCCGTGTGACGTCGCTGTGACGCCGCACGAACCCTCCCCTTAGAAAGGAGGCGGTTCGCCGGCCAGAGCGGGTATGTGCGCTGCCGTAGCGATAAGCGGGGTTTACACGCTGCGACATCGCTAGCATCGGCTAGTGGTGTTGAGCGCGATAACACCCGCCCCGGTCGTACGGCCGATACGTGGTGATCGCTGCCGTAGCGAACATTATCGCTACGGTACCGTCACACGCACATACCTGCTCTGCGACGTCGCTCTGGCCGGCGAACCACCTCCTTTCTAAGGGGGCGGTTCGTGCGGCGTCACAGCAACGTCACACGGCAGGCGTCCAATAGAAGCGGAGGGGCGGAGATGAGCGGGACGTAACATCCCGCCCACCTCCTTCCTTCCGCATTGCCGGTGGAGGCAGGTAAGGAGATGTTCATTGCTCCTGCGGTGTCATACACAGCGATGTGTGGTGCCGCAGGAACGAGGAACAACATTGCTAATAAGCATTAAACGATTTTTTTGTTTCAGGACGACCTCTCCGCGGCAAACGATTTTGACCGCTTTTGCGATCGTTTAAGGTCGCTCATAAGTGTCACACGCTGCGATATGGTTAATGACGCCGGATGTGCGTCACAAACACCGTGACCCCGACGATAATTCATTAACGATATCGTAGTGTGTAAAGCCTGCTATAATGTTCACTACGGCAGCAATCACCACATATCGGCCGGACGATGGTGGGTGGGTGCTATTGCGCTCGACATCGCTAGCCGATGCTAGGGATGTCGCAGCGTGTAAAGCCCGCTTTAGACTGAGCACTGAGTTCCTCTCGCTTCCCAAGACACTGGAACAGTGCCTACCTGCAACCACTAGAGGGAGCTCACTACATACAGGTTTATATAGCAAAAAAAGTTTAATACAAGGTGTAAAAATCTTAGCTAGTGCCCCCAAGTGGTGGCTACACAAAGTCCAGAATTATATCATTTATGGACGTCTTAGCCATCTCCAGACTCAGAATTCCCTGATCCGGTAGCCACATTCAACCAGAGAATGAAAGGAGAGGCGTACATCTATGTACTCTACCCTCTCCATTCATTCTCCACTTGTATGTAGTGACACGGGAATCCTCCTTCTGGTGGTAGATTCAGGTAAAACCTTTGGGACCCAAACTTCTAAGTCATTTATAGCACTGGCGGACACAGACAGAAAAGGGCCCCTGTGCATAACAATGCAAAAACCCACCTGCTTTAGATGGGCCCCCTGACTCTTGGGCTCCTGGGTTTTACCAATGATACGTCCACCACTGATTTATTGCAGATGGGGAAGAAGGAAACCGGGATATACCGCACTGACATCAAACATCCAGAAGTTAATTAATTTCTATGTAATCAGGTCTACACGTTTCGGAGGACGCAGCCTCCTTCTTCAGGACAATTCCGACAGAAAAGGTTGATTTTTCTGTTATAATTGTCCTGAAGAAGGAGGCTGCGTCCTCCGAAACGTGTAGACCTGATTAAATAGAAATGAATCAACTTCTGGATGTTTGATTCCCGGTTTTCTTCTTCCACACCTGCAATACGTCACTCTGGGGCTGCACCAGACGCCATTTTATGCTTATGTAGGAGTTGTGACTGGCACCTTATCTGTTGTCTTGTCATATCCCACCAGACAAGACCCTATCTGCGCTTCTTATCCACAGCATACTTCTATATGCCACTGATTTATAGCATATTTCATAAATTTAATTAAAATAATGCCAAATTATATAATTTTGGCAGCATGCCACCACCACTAGGGGGAGCTCACTCCTTTAAAAAAAAAAAAAAAAAAAGGAAAAGATGAAAAAAGGGCTCTTCTTATACAAGTATAAGAGGGTCCTAAACAAAATCTGGTTGTGCTCAGTCAAAAATAATGCCCATTTTGACATTTAGGGGTTACCAAATGTGCCATCATATATACTGTATATTCCAAATATTAAATGATTATAAATTGGGATAATATTTCATTATTGATTTAAAAGGAAACTCACCCAGGACACCACTCTTCCATTAAAACACGGGAGCTTCGCGTTGTCATCCGAAATCTCTTCTTTGACCACCCTGAAAGATTGAAAGTGACAGAGGAGTCAGAGGCTGATTGTTTCATCATCTCAACAGCCAGCCGCCTGCTCTTCCTATACGACCTCTAGAAATATATATCCTCTTTTCAGAGCCGCACTCGCACACTCTTCCTCTGTAATCCAGGCCAATTAACTCAGTCTGCTGTCATCTCTTCACTACTTTAAGAGACCATTGACTATAGCATGCGGATATATACTCCATAATTGCTTGTTTACCGCGACTCCGTTCTAGTTTCTGGATATTATAGCCGCAACGTTCCATATAATCTCAGAACAAACTTATGCAGAACTGGAAGGGGCGATTAAGGCATTCGTCTTAGGCTTTGTGCATACCTTGTTTTTTTTTGCAGATTTGGATGCATTTTTTTTTAGAAATCTGCACCAAAATCTGCATACCTATCCTAAAGCCAGCAAAATTTATGAGATTGCTGAAGTGCTGTGCGCACATTGCTTTTTTTTTTTCTCTTGCAGATCTGGTGCAGATTTTGATGCAGAATACAAAATCTGCAGCATGTGAATTGTTGGGGCATTTTTTCCTGAATTTTGTTAGCCCTTCCAGCCATTGACTTCATAAAAAAAAACATGCAAAAAAAACGCATTCAAAAACGATGCATTTTTTGGTGCTTTTTTTCTGCCAGAAGGTGCAGATTTCATGCAGAAAATTTCTGCACTAAATCTACATGTGCACATAGACTTAAAGGGGTTTTATAGATTAATGTAATATATAATTAATGATTAATATAAATGAGCTCAGATAACACAGTACCTGGTAGCATGCATTGTGGCAACATTTAGGGGTACTTTACACGTTGCGACATCGCTAGCATCGGCTAGCGATGCCGAGCACGATAGTACCCGCCCCGTCGCACATGCGATATGTGGTGATTGCTGCCGTAGCGAACGGCAGCTTCACACGCACATACCTGCTCGGCGACGTCGCTGTGACTGCCGAACTATCCCTCCTTCAAGGGGGAGGTGCGTGCGACGTCACCGCAACGTCACTAATCGTCCAGCCAATAGAAGCGGAGGGGCGGAGATGAGCAGTATATAACATCCCACCCACCTTCTCCCTTCCGCATTGCCGGTGGACGCAGGTAAGGAGATGTTTGTCGCTCCTGCGGGTTTACACACAGCGATGTGTGCTGCCGCAGGAGCGACAAACAACATGGTACCTGCGGTCGACCCGACATTATGAAAATGCACGACGCTACACAGATTACCCATTTTCTATGCTTTTCCGATCGTTTATCGGCGCATCTAGGATTTACACGTTGCGATGTCGTTACCGGCGCGGATGTGCGTCACTAACGACGTGACCCCGATGATATTTCGGATGCGATGACACAACATGTAAAGTACCCCTTACAGTCCAAGGGCTCACCATGAGGGAGGTCTATGAACAGATTGTGTACTTACTTCTATACAGCCCTCTATATCTATGTCCAAACTCCAATCTATAGAGCCTGCCTAAGCAATTCCAAATAGCATCCCATTTCCTAAAAATCAGCTCAGTACAGTTTACCATTTATGAGCTCAGATTCCAAATTGTATTGATGGCCTATCCTTATAAACAATCTGAGGGTGATCTGACCCCTACGACTCTCAGGAAAACAAAAGGTTTCCCATGATAAAAAAGGTTCTATATTGAAGGTGCCAGGGAGCTCCAACAAGCACCAAAGATGTTCTCTTGCCAATGTCCTGATGAAGGGAGCTGTGTCTCCAGAAACGCGTAGACTTGTGCATGTTATTAAAGAAGCATTAATCTCTTCCTGGATCCATTGTGTCCTTGGCGCGGAATTAAGACCCTTCTTCTATCACTCTCTGTTATCAGCCAACTTTGGGACTGCTGCCTGGACCTGGATCTTATATATGCCTGTATAGTGGTTGTGACTGGCACAACCATTATAGGTGAGTGTGTTTTTATTACATATCTTCCTCCCTTTTTGGGGTAAGACCCTATTGCGCTTTTCTTTCCACAGTTTCTCATCTATAAACAATCTGAGGGTGATCTGACCCCTACGACTCTCAGGAAAACAAGAAGTTTCCCATGATAAAAAAGGTTCTATATTGAAGGTGCCAGGGAGCTCCAACAAGCACCAAAGATGTATCCTGCTAATTAGTGCGGGAAAGGCTCTTATTGATTGTCAGGGAATACCGGTGTCCCGCCAGGTGAGAGAGGACTGCCGGCAAGCACTGAAACATACAGGATACACCGGGGAAACGATAAAACGGTGGGTCCTGGTGCTAGGGAGAGGGGAGTGGGGTCACCTTCTAACACTCACTTGTGGATGAACACTCCTTAATGTCCCTAGATGAATCTTTCCCCCATGCACCGTCACATGCCAAGGCCCTTGCTTGCCCTAAACTTGCCCTGACTAGTGACGGCCAGCGAGACGCTAGTCTCGTCACTACAATAAGACAAACGGGTGGGGAAAGATACAACAAAAAGCACTCCTGGGTTTCTTCAGTAGGAAACTTCGCAGCTGCAACAGTAATAACACCACAGCTATGCAGCAACGAGCTCCTCCAACATCGTCAGCATAGGTATGAGCTATAGCCGGCATAGGGAGGAGTGAGGAGCGGATATTTATAGCAGAAAGGAGTGGCTGCAGCTGAGATTACAACTACCTGTTAGATCACTGCAGGATAGAAAAGAACCTTAACCCCTTCAGTACCTGATGGAATTAAATACGCTCCACTCAGGGTAAACAACGAGCAGACACTAAAGCTGATCTGCGATCTACAATGCGCTGTGACCTTCTGATCATACCAACCCATGACAATGATTATGGATTGACGAAGACGAACTATATCATAATTTATCATATATTATTGTGACTTTTTTACTTATATAGAGCCTTTTCACAGTGTTTTACAGATATCATCGTGTTCCCATTGGGGCTCACTGTGTAAGTTTCCTATCAGTGATGTCTTTGGAGTGTGTAAGGAAATATATACAAACACGGGGAGAACATACAAACTCCTTACAGATGAGGGATTTGTACCCAGGACCCTAGTGGTCCAAGGATCATCTACTAACTACTGAGCCACCATGCTAACCACTGAGCCACCATGCTGCGCAAAATTCAATTTTTTTTTTTTTTTTTTAAATTACAGAAAAATACAGATTACATTTGCTCATCTTTTTGGGATCGTATTCGATTTGCTGACATAGTCCACCAATGGTCATACCAAAACAGGATGTGGAAGTTCAGCATCCTGTCCGCTGTGTATATAGGAGATAATGGCCCAAGGGCCATTATTAATGTATCCCTCCGGAGTTACTGCCTGATTGACTCAATATATCAATGCAGCAAGCAGTTTGGTAGCTCCACGACTTGGAGCTGAGAAAAGCATCGATACCATATATTTTGGGATCTTGTCCGTCAAGGTTTTCATAAATATCCGGTTTACGGCTTTTTTGCTTTTTCCATTTTTTATTGAACCTCTTCTATTTCCATATATCTGAGGTCGCATAGTAAGAAGTTAGCTACTTTGTGTTTTAAAAACAAAAGTTTTGTTTACTTTTTTAGTTCCTTTTTATTTAATTCTCCTGTTGTTTTTTTTTGTTTTTTTTTTATTTTCTATCTCAAGACATCAATGGCTTTTTATAACCTTCCAGGGAGTAATTCTCTTATTGAAATATGTAGAAAATTAAATTTACATAGACAACTTTTTTTTAGATAATAATGATCCCATTGTTATAACTGATCCATTGTTTTTAATAAGCATTTATTTATATCGATATTGTTTGTCTTTTTGGGCGCCAATGTCACTCCCATTTTTTTTGTGTGTGGGTGTATAAACGTGAGCGTATTCATATCTTACTTGCACCAGATAAAGGCTGTAATTCTGAGTCCAAACACTTGTACGTATCAAATAAAGGAGTCCATTCAGTCCTCATACTGTAGTAATGCAGAGCACCGATTCCGGTCTGACTACTACGGATTATTCCACTTTGTATTCACTGTTTTTTGTCCGTCAAGAAATGTTATTTTAGCAGCTGATCCCTTTTTTAGAGATGTCAATTTTCTTAAACCCTATGACTATGGTTGGGGGTAATGCGAGACTCAACGCTGCTCAAAGACGTACATCTGTCAGGTACGGCTCCGTAAAACAATTCTGTTTCGCCAAATGTGCATGTTTTATTCAATAGAGGTGACCGGGTTAAAAAGCTGCCCTGCTGTTCAAAAAGGATGATGCAGATTCCTGGACAAGTGATTTTTATTCAACGCGTTTCGGAGTGGATACCCCTTCATCAGGATGATCACTGGTTTTCAACAGGAAGTGAAGAAACAGCCAGCCATATCCGACACCGCTTATTCATCCATTAAAAGACCACATTCAATATCCATTTCATCCCAAATTGGGGTTCACCAGACTGGATTTAGACCTGTCCCAAGTTATTAATTTTCCTTGAAAGGGAACCTGTCACCACTTTTTTGGCCTATAAGCTGCGGCCACCACCACCGGGCTCTTATATACAGCATTCTAACATGCTGTATATAAGAGCCCAGGCCGGGAGTATAACATAACACTTTATAATACTTACCTAACGGTCGCGCGGATGGCCTTATGGGCGTCTCCGTTGTCCGGTGTCTGCGCCGCCTCTTTCGGCCATCTTCGTCCTCTTTCTGAAGCCTGGGTGCATGACGCAGCTGCGTCATACACACTCGCCGGTCCTGCACAGGCGCACTACAATACTTTGATCTGCCCTGCTATGGGCAGATCAAAGTGCACCTGCTCAGGACCTGAATGCCAGCGAGTGTGTATGACGTCCGACCCGTCATGCACCGCGGCTAGAGAAGAAGGAGCGCAAAGATGGACAAAAGAGGCGGCGCCGGCAAGGAGACGGTCATAAGGCCCACCGCGCGACCATTAGGTAAGTATTATAAAGTGTTTTTTATGTTATACCCCCGGCCTGGACTCTTATATACAGCATGTTAGAATGCTATATATAAGAGCCCGGTGGTGGTGGCCGCAGCTTATAGGCCAAAAAAGTGGTGACAGGTTCCCTTTTCAAGGAAAATTCATAAAATGGGACAGGTCGAAATCCAGTCTGGTGAACCCCAATTTGGGATGGAATGGATATTGAATGTGGTCTTTTAATGGATGAATTGGCAGGTACACGTGACCTAAGGAATGCATCATTAGACCATAACAAAAGTGATCTGGGCCCCTTGAAAGTAAAGGATCATATGTAAGATAGCGGTCAACCAAGTTAGACTGACTATGATTTCCTACTTTTGGCCATACTTTGGCCGAGTGCTTTTGTGTGAAGATGAGCGGACCCATGAATGTTCGGTTTGGCGAGTTCATCCAAATTTAAATTAAGTTTGGGACCCGAAGTTGACCGGACCCCAAATGGAAGTCACTAATTGAGCAGTTTGGGTCTCTGCCCACATGCAGCCAGCCATAAACAGATCACTTCCGGAGGAAGTTGGGTGGGGTTTTCATGCAAGCGTCTCGCACTGGGCTGAACACCGAGCTTAGCCGAGCACAGCGATACTTGCAAGAGTGGTTTGCATTCGTAAAGCACCCGATCTCCGAATCTTAACTCTATTTTTTGTGTAAAGCCTATGTTCGCTCATCTCTGCTCTTGAGTTCTCTGCTATTATTCTCCTATGATGGTGGTTTATCTCCACACTGCATAAAAGGATCGTCATTGAAATTCGAGCATGCCGATCCTTCTCTCCCCTGACATCATCTGTTGGGGGATTGTTGGATGGTCACCATACTCATTAGGAAGTTGACCAAAGCCATCATTATCGGCGGTTTGCCAACTATTGTGTAGTGGGGATAAAGGGCCCTTACCAACCATGCTTGGTTTGAATGAATAAATTGAATTTGAGGGGCCCTGGTCAGCGGCCACCAGACACTATCTGTCACAGGTGTATAATGGGTGACAGACAGTCATGTGGTTTCTGGCCATAGAAGACACAGCTTTTAGCTGTGCAGAATGCTCCTTGACTTTCCATTGTTCCTGTTGTCAGTATTCATTGGTATAGGTAGCTTTCCTGCTGGATTCATCTCTCCCCCTTTTGGACCCAGCAGGAGCTCGACTTTCACCCAGCTGCTGATTGTCAGAATTCCCTTGGTGTTTAAATACCCCTTCTTTTCTTGGACTGGTGCTGGTGATATTCTTCAGTTCATTCAAGCCTTGGTTGCAAGTAGCTGTCTTGTACTCCTCTGTGGTATCGTTGTTGAAAACCTTGCTGACCTTCTACTGGTGTTATCTGTGGATAAGTAGTTCATGCTTTTCCCCCTGTGTGTCCTCCTTTTGTTTTCTATAGCGTGCAGTGGGGTTGACAAAAAGCTCATCCCATCCTCCGTTCTCGATTTAGGGCCTAGCAATAGGGATACCTAGGCTCAGGTATCCAGTTTGGCGCATATGTGTGGAACCTATCTAGGGTGGTTAGGGACCCCAGGGACCAGAAGTAGGTTTGGTCAGGGGTCACCATCTATTTCCTTCCCTTCCCTTTTGCCGTTGGCTTTGTACTTCCTCGTACCTAGCGTGACACTATCCTAATACCAAAATGGCCAGTTCGGCAATTACCAAAACTGGCTAAACCACCAACTGAACCTTCTCTCCCTAAGGTTTTTCTGCTTGTATTGTTATGAACAGAGTACTAAGTGGATAACCATTAGCCAAAATAATCCAGCTTTTATGGGAAGCTAACATAAACACAGATTACAATTATAGGATAATTAAATTATGTAAAAAAAGGAGAGATTAGGTAGATGGAGAGTGTCACAAACCACCGGGGGGGTCACTCAGAAATCCCCCGCGCTGGCTACCAGTACGTCACCATCGGGGGGTAACAAGTGGGGGTCACCCCTCCTTTATACCTCCCGACCGACAGACAGAGCACGTGACGCGCTCTCTAGCGCCCCTCTTATAGTCAGGCCAATTATGGAATTGCCCGACCATAAGCAAGGAGGCCGCTATACTACTTATGCCGATTATTGAAGGGTCCCCGGTGAGAGTAAGGTATATATTCCCCCGACCTCCGCGGGCGGAATATATAAAATCTCCCCGAATCTCACTGGCCTCCCCACAATAATCCTTGGCACAATTCGCTGCCACCAACCGATTTACGGTAACTATTAGCCGAACACACAGACGTGGGATTCAAGATCGAGATAACAGAACAGCCCAAGATTAATTATATAATTTAATCAGCCTAAAGCACACTAGAACTACAATATATACAATAGGGAATCTACAGAATATACAGTTATGTCAGAGTACAGTTACAATCAAAGCATGGGTTACAAACAGGCATACACAGTTCCAGCAGTTACCTTGTTGCGTCTGGCCACAGGGGGGCGCTGTAGACCAGGTTTCCAGGAACTCCCTCACAGGTCTTTCCCAACCAGGCCCCCGAGCAGAAGAACACTGGAAAATGGCCGAAGTAGGGTTATCAACCTGGGCAATCCAGGTCCCCTCCTACCTTAGTGACCTCACAGGGAAGCACTGCCACTCCCCCTGCATGGATCAGAATTATCCAGCAAAGGGGATATTGGCCATAACTTTGCCTGGGAGCGTCGTAGGCAGACGCCAATGCTCTCATTGTGACAGTTATGAATTTAGCTACAGAACGAGGGGACTCATGACCTGTCTGCCAGTTCCCCATTGGCTGATATCACGCCTGGGGCATTTCCCAATGTCCTGCTCCCATAAAAAGGGGGTGCCGGCATCGTCCACATGCGGAGACACCATTTTTATGGTTGCCATATTTATCGGAAATATGGCTTGCGAGATATGAACCATTTTTTACTGGAGTCGTTCTGTCTGGCTATTTCCATAGCCTTGCTAACTAGCTAGCAGCTCCTACTACAGGGTGACGGCAGGGAGTCATCCTGTGTCCATTGTCCTAAAGCCACCTAATTTCCATATCACAGGACATGGCCATGGGATTTGTTGCTAAACCAGTTGTGTGAAGGAAAGGGGGGGTGACACCAGGAGAGGGCTTCCTGACATACTTGAATATCATGATTTATCGTCATATCTCCGGATTTACCTCACACCTCCCCCCTTTTGAGGGCGCTAGGGGGCAGCACACTCCGGTGTTCCCCCGTGCGCCCGTCCGCGACCTCTCCTTGTCGGGACAGCCCGTCTGCGTTACCGTGGTCACGGCCCCTTTTGTGGCGAATGGTGAAGTTGTATTGCTGGAGCGCAAGGCTCCATCGCAACAATCGCCCATTCGTCCCAGAGACGGTGTGCAACCAGCTGAGGGGATTGTGGTCCGTCTCCACGATGAAGTGGCGCCCGTATAGATAGGGTTGCAGACGCTGCAGGGCCCACACTATGGCCAGGCACTCCTTCTCCATCGTGGAATAGGCAACTTCCCTTGGTAACAGCTTCCTGCTCAGGTACAAGACTGGGTGCTCTTGGCTCGCAGAGTCCACCTGGCTGAGCACCGCACCGAGGCCGAAGTCACTGGCGTCGGTCTGTACTACAAAGTGGCCGCGTGAAGTCGGCTGCCTGTAGCACGGGCGGGCTGGACAGGGCGTCCTTTAGGGCCCGGAAGGCTGTCTCGCAGTCCATTGTCCAATCGACTGCAGAGGGCAGCTTCTTCTTGGTGAGGTCCGTCAAGGGCTTTGCCAGGCTACTATAGCATGGAACAAACCTCCTATAGTACCCAGCGGTCCCCAAGAAGGACATCACCTGCTTCTTGGTCCTGGGGGTGGGCCAGGATGCGATGGCTTCCACTTTCTCAGGCTCGGGCTTCAGTGTTCTCCCACCTACCCGGTGACCGAGGTACTGGACCTCGCTCATGGCCAGCTGACACTTTCCCGGCTTGATGGTCAAACCTGCCCGGTGGATCCGCCTGAGCACCTGTGCTAGATGCTCTAGGTGGTCCTCCCAGGTGGGACTGAAGACGGCAATGTCATCCAGGTACGCGGCCGCGTACCCTTCAAGTCCCTTGAGCAGGGTGTTGACCATCCGCTGGAAAGTGGCAGGGGCATTCCTCATCCCGAATGGCATCACCGTGGACTCGTACAGTCCAAATGGGGTAATAAAGGCAGAGCGTTCCCTGGCCTTGCGAGTCAGGGGGATCTGCCAATATCCCCGGCTCAGATCCATGATGGTCAGGTACTGAGCCCCGGCCAACTGATCGAGCAGGTCATCGATGCGTGGCATTGGGTACGCATCGGCGACCGTGACCGCATTGAGCCCCCTGTAGTCCACGCAGAACCGAGTGGTTCGGTCCTTCTTAGGGACGAGGACTACAGGCGAGGCCCAAGCGCTGTTGGATGCCTGGATCACCCCCAGCTTCAGCATCTCGTCAATCTCCTGGCGCATGTGTTGCTGCACCTCCAGGGAGACCCGATATGCTGAACGCCGGATCGGGGGATGATCCCCAGTGTCCACGTGATGGACAGCCAAGTCAGTCCTTCCGGGCTGGTTGGTAAACAACCCCCGGAAGGGGTGTAGGGTGGCCCACAGCTGGGACCGTTGGTCCTCCAAGAGCTGGTGGCCAACCTCCACATCCTCAATGGATCCGCCTGCCCTAACCTGGGCTAGCATATCCAAGAGGGTTTCCGCTTCTCCCTCCTCGGGCAGGTTGCACACGGGGAGCGCACATGCCTCCCGCTCATGATGTGCCTTCATCATGTTCACATGGAAGGGCTTCCGCCTTCCACGGGCAGGGTCCAGGGTGACCAGGTACGTTACAGGGTTGAGCTGCTGGTACACGAGGTATGGGCCTTCCCAGGCTGCCTGAAGCTTGTCCTGTGGTACGGTACCCACACCTTTTGACCCACTTGGTAGGTCCTCTCACAAGCGTTCTGGTCGTACCAACGCTTCTGATCGGCCTGGGCTTGAGCCATATTGTCGTGTACCAGTTGCGTCAAGGCCTGCATTTTGTCCCGGAAGCGCATGACATACTCGATAACCGACACTCCAGGGGTGGCCAAATCCCCTTCCCAAGCCTCTTTCACCAGAGCCAGGGGGCCCCGCACACGTCGCCCGTACAGGAGCTCAAACGGTGAGAATCCTGTTGAGGCCTGTGGAACCTCCCGGTAAGCAAATAACAGGTGTGGGAGATACCGCTCCCAGTCACGCCCATGGGAGTCGACCAACATCTTAAGCATCTGCTTTAAGGTGCCATTGAACCGCTCGCACAGGCCATTAGTCTGTGGATGGTACGGGCTGGCCACCAGATGTCGCACCTGGACTTGCTTACAGAGGGCCTCCATCAGCTGGGACATGAATTGGGTCCCCCGGTCAGTGAGCATTTCCTGGGGAAAACCCACTCGGGAGAAAATCTCCAGCAATGCGGTGGCCACCTTGTCAGCCCGAATGGACGACAAGGCCACTGCTTCTGGGTACCGGGTGGCATAGTCCACTACCGTCAGTATGAAGCGTTTCCCGGAGCTGCTGGGGATGGCCAGCGGGCCGACCAGATCCACAGCCACCCTCCTGAAAGGCTCATCGATGATTGGCAGAGATACCAGTGGGGCTTTGGGGCGTGGCCCCGCCTTCCCCACTCTCTGACAGGTTTCACACGAACGGCAGTAGGCAGCCACATCGGCCCCCATTTTTGGCCAGTAGAAATGCTGGTTTAACCTGGCCTTGGTCTTAGCGATCCCTAGGTGTCCGGCCATCGGAATCTCATGTGCGATCCGCAACAACTCCGTCCGGAACGGATAGGGTACCACTAACTGTCGGTCCCTGGGCCACGCCTCCGGTGAACCCTGCTGGACCGTGGCCCGGTACAGCCGTCCTTGGTCCCAGACCACTCGCTCCGGGTCCGAGTCCGAGGGAGGCTGTGCCGCCTGCTCCTTAAGAGCTTTCAGGCTGTCGTCAGCTTCTAACGCTGCCTGAAACCCCTGACTAGATGTGGCCAGAATCGACGAGACTGTCACATCTTCAGTCAGTACCCCGGGACCTGTGTCCTGGCCTCCACCTGACTCGGCTGCCACTTGGTCAGAAGGGGAAGAGCTATCGGACCTCCGGGAGGCCCCTTGGCTTCCAGCACTCCCACTGCGGGTGACAGCGGCCACAGCCGCTGCGACCGTGGGTCGTGCCTGCTCCTCCTCCGTTCCTGACCAAGTCGCCGGTTCAGGCAGACCTACCTGGCTTCCTGACACCCCGGTTGTGGGGGAACCATGCACCGAGATCTTACCTGGGAGCACTTCCGCTCCTGGACCGGCCCCAATCTCACCTGCCTGTTCCCCTCCTGCAGCAACAGAACCCCGCTGTGAAATCTCTGGGGACCCCACATTTGCTGTGGTAGCCCCCACCCCACACACTGGTCCTCCCCCTGCAGCACCCTGCTCTCTGCTTATCCCTTCAGAGGGCAACAGATCCCAGCTCACAGGCTGATTACTTGTAGAGGCATTGTCACACCTTTCTCTGACCCCCTCCCCTGTCACAGCTGCAGCTGAGTGTGTGTCTATGGTGTCTATGCAAGCAGAAATATCAGAGTTCACTCCCTCCTCCCTTACATCATTCATAGATAACACATTAACATTGTCCGGAGGCATGTCAGTACTGGCTGAAGGTTCAGCCCTTGGTTGGGGCCCAAACTGGGAGGTTATCTGCCCCAAATCTGTCCCAAGTAGCACGTTTGCAGGGATCCGATCAGTTACCCCCACCTCCCTCACCCCTCGCCCCGCGCCCCAGTCCACAAAAATGTCAGCAACAGGCAGCGCCGGGTCAATGCCTCCAATCCCGGAGACAGCAAGGGTTTTTCCAGGGATCAAGTCTTGGGGGGACACCATCTCAGGCCGCACCAGAGTCACCTCCGAGGCGCTGTCTCGCAGTCCTATGGTCACAGACCGGCCGACGGTGACAGGTTGGAAGCTGTCCAGGGACCTACCACCACCCCCACCCACACAATACACCTTGGGCGGCCCTTGGGACGGGGACGGAGCCGGGGCCTTGGGACGCTGAGGGCACATGGCCTTGAAGTGTCCAGGTAGGTTGCACTGGTGGCACCGTCTTGGCTCTGCCACGGGCCTGGAGAGGGGAGTTGAGGGGGACACCCCCTGCAGTCTAGGGGCAGGTGGGGCAGTCGCAGAGTTCATCTTACCCCCTCTCCAGGTGCTGCTGGTGGCCGCTCTCCTGGCCTCAGGGGCCCGGTTGTTGGTGTAGTCATCGGCAAGGGCAGCTGTAGCCGTGGACCCCTTTGGCTTCTGGTCTCGGATGAACTGGCGGAGATCCTCAGGGCAGTTCCACAAGAGTTGCTCCGTGATGAACAAGTCCAGGATCTCCGGTCCGGTGGAAAGCTGCAGGCCTTGGGTCCAGTGGTCGGCAGCTCGGGCAAGTGCCCGCCGGTGGTCAGCCCAGGAGTCCTTTGGTCCCTTCTGTAGGCTCCGGAACTTCTTGCGGTAGGACTCTGGAGTGAGGTTGTACTGTTGGATCAGGGCCCGCTTGATGGTGTCGTAGCCCTGATCTGCCTCAGCAGGCAAGTCCCCAAGGATATCCAGGGCCTTACCCCTTAAACGGGGGGTCAGGTATTTGGCCCACTGGTCCTTGTTCAGATGGTGCTGCAAGCAAGTCCGTTCAAAAGCAGTCAAGAAAGAGTCCAAGTCTCCATCCTTCTCCAGCACTGGGAAGTCCTCAACACGGACCTTTGGAAGTTTGGTGTCTCGAAGGTCACGTGTGGCTGATGAGGGCCGGAGCTGAGCTAGCTGCAGCTGGTAGTCACGGTCTGCCTGTCGCTCTCGCTCTTCACGCGCTGCCTGCCGCTCTCGCTCCGCAGCCTCACGCTCTGCGTGCCGCTCCGCAGCCTCAGCGTCACGCGCTGCCTGCCGCTCTGCCCTGCGCTCTGCCAGGAGTTCCTTGTAGCCCTTCTGGTCTCCAGCCTGGAGAAGGGCCATAGCCATTTGAAGAAGGCTATCCGAGCCTCCCAGGCTCGGTGGAATGGCACGTGGTGATCTGCGGCACGCTGCAGAGCTAGGCGATTCACTGTCCCTTTCAGAGCGGAGGGCTGGCATCTGGCTCGTTGAGGAACCTTGGGTGAGCTCCTCCTCATTTTGTCCAGCAGTGCCAGGTTGCGCAATGTCCTCGGCAGAACGGTTTTCTGGCGTCGAGCTCCTGGAGGACTCGTGGGCAACCTCCTCATTGCTGTCCACAGCACCGTCCTCCCTCTCTTCGGCTCCTGCCTTAGCATTGGCCAGTTGCATAGCTCTGCTCCTGGTGCCATCAGCCATTCTTGCAGACTTTTGGTCACTGACACAGAACTGACACCTGATGCCTCCACACACCTTACAGTATCTGCACTCTGACACTCTAGTGTTGAGCTAGTCTGAAGACCCCAGCAGCCACAGCTGCTGCAGGCAGTCTTTAGTGTCTGGGAGTATGGGTCTCACACTCACACACACTATTATCTCGATCCCACCGCTATGCCACCAATATGTCACAAACCACCGGGGGGGTCACTCAGAAATCCCCCGCGCTGGCTACCAGTACGTCACCATCGGGGGGTAACAAGTGGGGGTCACCCCTCCTTTATACCTCCCGACCGACAGACAGAGCACGTGACGCGCTCTCTAGCGCCCCTCTTATAGTCAGGCCAATTATGGAATTGCCCGACCATAAGCAAGGAGGCCGCTATACTACTTATGCCGATTATTGAAGGGTCCCCGGTGAGAGTAAGGTATATATTCCCCCGACCTCCGCGGGCGGAATATATAAAATCTCCCCGAATCTCACTGGCCTCCCCACAATAATCCTTGGCACAATTCGCTGCCACCAACCGATTTACGGTAACTATTAGCCGAACACACAGACGTGGGATTCAAGATCGAGATAACAGAACAGCCCAAGATTAATTATATAATTTAATCAGCCTAAAGCACACTAGAACTACAATATATACAATAGGGAATCTACAGAATATACAGTTATGTCAGAGTACAGTTACAATCAAAGCATGGGTTACAAACAGGCATACACAGTTCCAGCAGTTACCTTGTTGCGTCTGGCCACAGGGGGGCGCTGTAGACCAGGTTTCCAGGAACTCCCTCACAGGTCTTTCCCAACCAGGCCCCCGAGCAGAAGAACACTGGAAAATGGCCGAAGTAGGGTTATCAACCTGGGCAATCCAGGTCCCCTCCTACCTTAGTGACCTCACAGGGAAGCACTGCCACTCCCCCTGCATGGATCAGAATTATCCAGCAAAGGGGATATTGGCCATAACTTTGCCTGGGAGCGTCGTAGGCAGACGCCAATGCTCTCATTGTGACAGTTATGAATTTAGCTACAGAACGAGGGGACTCATGACCTGTCTGCCAGTTCCCCATTGGCTGATATCACGCCTGGGGCATTTCCCAATGTCCTGCTCCCATAAAAAGGGGGTGTCGGCATCGTCCACATGCGGAGACACCATTTTTATGGTTGCCATATTTATCGGAAATATGGCTTGCGAGATATGAACCATTTTTTACTGGAGTCGTTCTGTCTGGCTATTTCCATAGCCTTGCAAAACTAGCTAGCAGCTCCTACTACAGGGTGACGGCAGGGAGTCATCCTGTGTCCATTGTCCTAAAGCCACCTAATTTCCATATCACAGGACATGGCCATGGGATTTGTTGCTAAACCAGTTGTGTGAAGGAAAGGGGGGGTGACACCAGGAGAGGGCTTCCTGACATACTTGAATATCATGATTTATCGTCATATCTCCGGATTTACCTCACAGAGAGCACTGAAACGGAAATATGTATCTACTGCCTAAGAAATGACAATCCCGGCTTATCTAATTATACTAGAGCAGAGATGTCATATTAGTATAATGAGTCCTCAGGGAAATCCACTGAAAATCTTGTAATACTTTGCACAGGTCACAGGTCAACACCAGGGAATGCCCATGACTATAGACTTCTTTTACACTCTAAATTTGTTTCCTTTGAGTTGTATTAAGGTTTTTGGCTGCGGACATCACATATTAATGCTCATCGTGGGATGATCTGAACTATGCAAACTTAGGAAGAACTGGAAGGGAGGACTCTGATCTTACTTTGACTTTTATAGGATGCAATAAAGTGGTCAAGAAGAAGCTCGGTCAACGCCTACACTTTCAAAATCAATGGGCAGAATCCACTGCACACAAAAAAAGCCTGTCAGGGGATTAAGGGAACAATAGAGTGTATTACACAGCGGTGCAGGGGGAATGTCAAGTGAGGAGGTTTTACAAACCAAGCATGGAGGAAACGCACCACAGTGCCAGGACTCCCGGGATGCTTGGTCTCCATCTCTACAGATTACGAGCAAAGGGCTTTGCTTTAAGATTAAATAATGTGTGTAAACTTTACTCAGTGAGAACAGAACGACTCGCAAATAAGAGTTAAAGGGGTTATACATCTTCCACATACCACACAAGTTATGAGAATTTTCCTTATCCACAGAAGAAGACTACTTCTGTAACTGTTGGGTTTAGCTCGCCTAGAATCATGCCTACTTGCTGAAAAGTCACATGATGGTAAAAGACATCCTGTTAAATGAGTATTCTCCTTATATTCACAAGAACCTTGGTATTCCCAAATATTAGGAGATTGGAGAATCCCTGCCCACATTTCACCAAGCGAGAGGCGGCATCCTAACAACTCTCCATTCTATCTACCAGCATGTAACCATATTGTCATGCTCGGGTAACCAGATGGGGAGGAAGTGGATCAACAGTACTAAGGTTCCATTCACTGACCCGGAGGAGCGGACCTAGGTGGCCAAAGAGTCTTCAATACTACCACCGTAGGTTGAAACAGGTACACATGCTGGTAGGTGTCTGTCAGGAGGCAGCCTTGGAGAATCCCAATACCTCGGCAGCTAGAGCCTTAGGACGGAGACCAGGAACCAGAGCGGAGTAGACCAAAACTGGTGCGAATTGGAGCAGGTTGGTAATGGAGGTCACAGATAGACTGCAAAACACCAGCTGATCACAGGTGGTATGCAGATACTACTGGACAGAATGGAGACAAAATCACAGACAGAAACGGGCTGCATTTAAGAGCACGGGGACCTGACAACTAGCTTGGGCCGACTAGCTACAAGGTCACGTTGAACAGGCATCCTCCTATGGGGAAATATGCCTTAAATACCCAGTACCTGTAAGGCCCTATTTCCGGATCAGGTGGCGTTGGCCCTTTAAGAATAGAGGAGGAAGTGCGGCTGCGCCCTAGCGCACAAGCAAGGACCTCGGGAGCCAGATGCCAGGCGGCATGGAGGAGGAGGCGTCCAGGGCAGACCATCAGTACCTCTGCAGAGGAGGCAGCAATGATGCCGGCGGAGAGGCAAGGGAACCCGGAAGCCACGGAGCAGGACAGGGGGGATGGGGACCAGAGGGGTGAGTGGAGGATGGCATCAGTGCTCCCGGTTTGGAAGTGCCGATGGCGTCCTACAGGTCTCCTGTTAAAACCATCGATAGATGGATGTTACCTAATGGATATTACATTAGAGAACTATTTTAATATAAGAAAATCTTCCAGGTCGGTGAAATGTGAGTTGATGGTTCATGGATGAATTGAAGATTGTAACCTGATGTGGAGGTGAACTTACTATACCATTCCACGCCAGGGCATCTGTTCATGGCCAGTCTTAGGGCGGCGTCACATGCTACGATATATAGGGCGATATGTCGTCGGGGTCACAGATTCCGCGACGCACATCCGGCATCGTTAGAGATATCGTAGCGTGTCATGGCTACGAACAACTGTGAACGAGCAAAAATACTCACCTTATCATTGCTCATTGACACGTCGTTCATTTTCATAAAGTCATTCCTTCTTCTGCGCGCTGGTTGTTCGTCGTTCAAGAGCACACATCGCTACGTGTGACACCCCGGGAACGACGAACACAGCTTACCTGCGTCCCGCCGGCAATGCAGAAGGAAGGAGGTGGGCGGGATGTACTGGTGTGAATCCTCAGGAAGTCCAGGTGAAGTACATGATTAGTCTCATTTGCTGGACTTTCTAAGAAATTGCTGCAAATTGCAGGTAATTTTGTAGAGTGCTTCTTGATAGTGCCGTATATTAGTGCCCTACAAACACCGAACGTTGAAAACCCAAGTTTAGCGTGTTAACCAACACCAGTTCTCAAGTAACCAAAATAAGTTATGATTTGAGAGTTTTATACAAATCTGTGGCTATTTCAGAGGCATTGATAAGAAATAATTACATTGCCTGAAAACACTTATCTCTAGAAATAGAAATTGCTTTTGATGCTTATAATGTTGCCAATTTAGCACCCACGGGGCAAGGGGTTAAATAGTCGTCGCCGGGCCGGTGATGGTGTCGAGCCAGGGGATGTCACGGGTGGCCCTACACGGTTACGTGGCCCCGAGGTGTACAATAAAGGGGGATGGATGTGGAGGACGGGTGGTGGAGAGGATGAGGGTAGTAGTGGATGAGGATGAAGGTGAGGATTTGTCTCGTGACGCCCAGGAAAACACAGCAAAGCATCTCCTAATGTGCAAGATGCTCTGCACAGAGGAATCATGACAAATTGTCCCTGGCTAGGGAGTGGGCAGGTGAAGCACATTAGTCTCACTGCTGCACTGAAACAACACACCAGGAAAGATGGACAGACAGGGGGAAAACAGTACAACAAACTGCTGCAGTCCAGTCAGAACCAAGACTGCAGCCACACCAGGAAGTCAGCAACAGGATTCAGCAGCTCCTTCCATCTCCAAAACCAGCATCCAAATGAATCAATAATAACCAGCACCCTCTGCTGGTAGCAGAGGGCATATAAAGAGACTGGACTGTGAGTGGCACCAAACTGGAAACACCTGAGCTGGTATACTGCCATTAACCCTACAACTGCCATAGGAAAATAAAACATGTTTAAATAGCAGAGTCTCATAGGAGAAAAGTGAGACTCAGACCCAAAACCTGTCACTAAACTCTTATTGCAAGAGACAACCGTGACGGATAGGCCAAATATTTTTAATGGTTTATCTTAAAAGATAGTCCCTATATATTCTCTTTAAGAGTTCAGTAAAAATAATTTAAGGAAATGCACAGTCTTGTGAGAGAATACAAGCCATTTTGTATTCTATAGAAACCATCTTGTCTTATAACTGAATGATGTCATAGGGTTCAGCTTACGCCTTACACTGATGGGTGGGGAGGTTTCACATTTCTGCACACACCCCTACGGCTCTTATTGGTGCATGGTAATTTCTTTGTATGAGGTACTATATAATCTGGTCACATGATGTAATATACCAGAAACTTTCAGTACACCATGCTAGGCTGTGCTGCATTGTTTTCTCCAAGCGCATGTCAAACAAATCTTATTAATTTAGAGTTCCAAGGGCATAGAAGCAGAGTATTTCGCTCACATTCGTACGTGGCTGATTTTTTCATTGTGCACCAGAACTGATATAATACTTCACCTCTTAGGGAAAAATAAATATCCTGAAACTGAAAATAAATTTTTATATCTGACTGAAGTAACTTTGTAATTGATGGTTGATCAGTATAATCCACAGCAGACAAAAACAGATTAAATGGCTCTCTAAAAAATATCCTGCTTATAATATACAGAAAAGCTGCAGAGTTTCTAAATGCAGTGATCCATTATAATAATGGCACAATATACAGACAATAGTAATCAGCATAAATGCTTCATTCTTGAAATTACACCAGTGTAAACTTTGTCTCTACCAAGAGGAAGTCAATTACAGAGTAGAAGGGAGTATTCTCCACTGCAGCGCTTTCCTAATTAATAGTGTGATAATGTGATGTCTGAGAAACAAAATGCACATCCTGATGAAAAAGAAATCTGATGTCTGAAAAACATCAATAATTAGCCAACTTTTAGCACAGACAGTGTTTTAAGACTTAATGTAGGGACTGTAAGGGTGGAAATACCGTTGGTACAACCTGTGGAGTCGCACAGGGGCCAAGAGGTAGGGGGGTCTCCCTTCTGCCCCCATAGCTTCTGGAATTGTGCATTATGAGGAGCTATTGGACTGTAAAGGGGCCCATATATTGTTCTTGCACAGGGGCCCACTTATATCGGTGTCCTCCAGTGACTTCATGAATGTCACGATTCCTCTGTGCAGAGCATCTTGCACACAGGTGATGTTCTGCTGCGCCTTCCTGAACTATAGAGTCGGCAGTGACATTATTCCTCTGTGCAGAGCATCTTGCATATTTGGAGATGCTCTGCTGTGTTTCTCTGAGCACTAGATGACAGCTTGTTTGACAGCATAGTTTTCCTTCAGGTTTTGCGAGGTGCTGTTACTCAGGTGTTCCAATTTCCTGATAATTGCTCTACTTCATTACTGAGCATGCTCTCCCACAACCTCGCCTTTGGTACTCTCTGGTTCAGCAGTTGTGCTTTTGGCTCGTGCTTGTTCTGATCGAAGTTTCTTGACCCCGGACTATTATTTGACTCCTCTCTGCCCGCTCTCTGTTCTTACTGTTCCCTCCTGGCTTCTGACCTCGGACTGTTACCTGACCACGTCTCTGACTGCTCTCTGAATCTAATACGTACTCTCCTGGAATTCTGACCCTCGGCCTGAGACTTGACTGCGCTTCTGCTTACTCCCTGTGTCCTGACGTGTCTTCCCGTTACCTAACCCCGGCTTGTCTGACTACCCTTCCGTCTCTACTATCCGTAAGTAGTGACTAGCATCACAATGAATTAGTCAACATAAAACATGCAATCTCAAGTGTACAGGATCACATCATAGGTAATGGACCCAGCTCTGCTCCTCCTCTCTCACGCTGCAGAGACCTCTGCACAGGGCACAGAGCATGCCCACAATACTCTAATAGAAATCAACCAGTCATTTTCCAATGTTGTTATCTGTCACGATGTGAATGCAGGTTTCTTGCCTGGTCATGGGAGGACCCCAGGCGGGAACACCAGATTAGTGTCATGCCGAGGGAGGGGAGGACCCCAGGCGAGTGACGCAACACACAGGGTACACTAGGAAAACAATGCAACAGTGGGCCTTATACTAGGAAGAGGGGAGCAAGGTCACCTCCTAGCACTCACCTGAAGCCGAAATCTGCACTCCCTAGATGGGTCCCTCCACTCTATGCGCCGATCAAGTGCCTAGGCCTTTGCTAACACTACACTCGCTCTGGCTGGTGAAGGCCAGCAGGACGCTAGTCTCCCCACTACAATAAGACAACATCAGGTAGGTAAGACAAACAGGTGGGGAAAGATTGGGGATGGGTGACAGGTGGGGAAAGCACATTGAATACAATCCTCTGAATGTCCCAAAGTGCTGAATAAAACAAGATTAAGGCACTCTTACCTCATGGACCACTGTTTCTTCTCCAATCCTAGAGTTTTGTGTCCTAGCAATCTTGTGACACTTTTAATATCACGCGAGCGCTGCAGTAGATCAACCACCGCTAATCGTCTGCCACCTTTATCAGTTCTGCCAAAGCAGGCATCAGAGGGCACACAAAGCTTGAAGTGTAAGAGCGGCGCTGGTCCTGGAGGTAATTATGCTTTTTTTTCTAATTTTATTCTGCACATTTGGGACAGTCAAAATGTGGTTGTCTAGTAAAAGACAACCCCTTTAAATGTGTGCAGCTCTGTTTGCTTTGGTAATCACTGACACACTTAAGGTTAAATTACATGAATACATATTATTGTCATGACGTTACTTCGGGATAGCTTGGGATGGGTTCTACTATGTTGTCCCTTAACGATAGGGAACCCTAGGCTATCCCTCTTCTCTGGATTACTCCTAATGGTGGAGACACCGGAGTCCCGTGCCTTTTTATACTCCTGAGAAATACTACTCTAATATCACCCACCCCCCAGGGAAGGAACAGGGCAGGAGTGAGATGATAATCAGATAAGGACAGACAAGGAAAAACCAAAAACTCTGATGCTGCACACACACAGGAATAGACAAACAGAGACTCAGGAGAAAAACAAGAGCAGGAGGGTAGTAACAAAAAAGAAATAAAGGTAAACTCCACTGCCACACACAGCAACAAGTATAACAACCACCAGAAGGTCTGGATCACCACCTCCCAAGACCAACTAAGATAAACTATAGCTGGCATAGGTGGAAGTGTCTAGCCAGCATATATAGGAGGGGAGCAGATGTGATTGGCTCCCCCACAACATGTGATAAAAGATGACTCACAAGCAGACTAACAGAGATTGCTAATCTGCCTATGAACTACCAATCTGTTGGTTGATGCCCGAGTCAGCCTGAACTGATAACAGACCTCAGAAAAGTTATCAGGCGGACCGTCAGAATCAGGAGTCTGAACAGAGCCCGACGGCACCATGACAGTTGGTAAAGTTTGTGGAAAAACTGTGTGACAATTATATATTAGACTTATAGGGGTTGTCCAGGATGATAAAAACATGGCTGCTTTGTGCTTGTGTCTGATATTGTGTCTCATTTTAATATAGCAAAGCTGCACTACCACACACAACCTGTTGACAGGTGTGGCGCCATTTTTGCCAGAAAGCCATTTTTTTTTAAGTCGTATCCATCTCATTAAAGTAGTTTGCCAAAAAAAATAAATAAAAGGAACCCCTGTTGTACGAATACGTCTCTACTTGAGTGTATACGCAACAGAAACTGTATATAATATTCAGCTCATTCATTTTCTAGGGCGTCAGTAAATACGTTTGGGAAGAGAATCTTAAACTAATAAATGTAGTTGGGGTGGTAAAGATCAAACAATGGCTAATCCCAGAAATTACAATTAATAGCACTTCTCCAAATGTAAACTACAGTATGACTCTCACTCATTACTTCAAAGAGCACGAGACAGACAGAAAAAAAACACATAAAAGGCTGCCAGACTGGTAAAGGGGGCGTCCATCACATCCAGGGTCTTTCTTTTTTTTTTTTTAGGCTGAGGAGCAGTATTATAACTTACCTATTCACTCAGCCTGACAGGTTTCAATGGGACACTGAGGAGGACGAAAGTGACGATACTCTGCTGTAAACTGTCAGAAGAGCATGGCAGCTTTATTCCTCCTGCTTCTACTATTGTAAACCTGTCAGGCTGAAGAGCAGCATTATATTACCTTGCTCACTCAGCCTGACAGGTTTCAATGGGGCACCGAATAGAAGGAAGAAAGTCACCATGAACTGCTGTAAACTGTCAGAAGAGCATGGTGGCTTTATTCCTCCTTCTTGTCCTGTTGTAAACCTGTCAGAATGAGGAGCAACATCACAACTTACCTACTCACTCAGCCTGACAGGTTTCAATAGAAGTCGTTTGATTGAACCATGAGACTGGCTTCACTCACCTGTAATAACTAAAAAGGGATTACCGATTACTTTGATATTGTGATTCTTTCATTATGATAGGTGATTATTGTGAGATTGGTTGGTGGTCCTAAATCCACCACCTACAATGATCAGCTGTTTGTGGTTGGCTGAAATAGCACCGCTCCCTATACTGTGCTGTGGCCATTCTCAGGTACTAAGGTTCAGTCCTATTCAATTCAACAGGAGCCGAGCTGCAACACTCGAGATAAGTGGACTTGTTGGCTAATGAGTGAGGGTGCTGAGTGTCGGACCACTACCAATCTGAATGTGATAAACTAACCTATGGATAAGTCATTAAAGGAAATTTGTCAGGTGATGTACTTGTTATCTTTAAATAGGGCTTAAAAAGACCTTTGAGGATCAGTAAGTTTTATTGTTCTACCTTATCCTCTTATCTTGCTGTAAGGTCCTTAGAATTCAGTGTCTCATGCACACTAGTCAAATGTATGTATATACAAACTGCATATGCCCTGCTCCCAAGTCTCAGTGCTGGCATCAGTGAGAGTACATATGAACTGAATTTGCACTGCTCTCCCCACCCACCTCCCAGTGCATTTGCTATCACTGCTGAGAGGTGGGAGGTGGGGGCAACAGTGCATATTCAGTACAGATTTACTTTCATTGATGCCATCACTGAGACATGAAAGTAGGGAGCAGGTCATATGTAGTTTGTATTTACATACACTTGACTAGTTACTACATCACACAAAATTCTCTAGAGCTTACAACAAGATAACAGGATAGCATAGAGCAATACAACTTACTGATCCTGAAAGATTTCCTTAAGCCCTATTTAAAGATAACATTAGCATTGTACTAGAAATCACGTGAGAAATTCCCTTTAAAGTAATTCTCCAAGAAGTAATCTAACTTGGCCGCAATCGACTATTTCAGACTGCAATCCATCCAGGGCACGAAATGCTGCTTGTGACATTTGCCACTGAGTTACTGTATAGTTCCTGTCAGGCTGCGGAGAAGCATCATAACTTACCTGCTTACTCAGCCTGACAGGTTTCAATGGGACACTGAACAGGAGGAAGAAAGTCACCATACTCTGCTGTAAACTGTCAAAAAAGCATGGCAGCTTTATCTCTCCTACTTCTGACAGGTAAACCTATCAGGCTGAGGAGCAGCATCAAAACCTACCTACTCACTCAGCCTGACAGGTCAGAATGGCACACTAAACAGGAGGAAGAATGTCACCATACTCTGCTGTAAACTGTCAGAAGAGCATGGCAGCTTTAGTCCTCCTGACTGTCCTGTTTTAACCTGTCAGCCTGAGGAGCAGCATCACAACTTACCTACTCACTCAGCCTGACAGGTTTCAATGGAACATTGAGCAGGAGGAAGAAAGTCAGCATACTCTGCTGTAAACTGTCAGAAGAGCATGGTGGCTTTATTCCTCCTGCTTGTCCTGTTGTAAACCTGTCAAGCTGAGGAGCGGCATCATAACTTACCTACTCACTCAGCCTGACAGGTTTCAATGGGACACTGAGGAGGAAGAAAGTCACAATAGTCTGCTGTAAACTGTCAGAAGAGTATGGCAGCTTTACTCCTCCTGCTGTTGTAAACCTGTCAGGCTGAAGAGCAGCATCATAACTTATCTATTCACTCAGCCTGACAGGTTTCAATGGGACACTGAGGAGGAGGAGGAAAGTGACCATACTCTGCTGTAAACTGTCAGAAGAGCATGGCAGCTTTATTCCTCCTGCTTCTGCAGGTGTAAACCTGTCAGGCCGAGGAGCAGCATTATAACTTACCTTCTCCCTCAGAATGACAGATTTCAATGGGTACTGAATAAAAGGAAGAAAGTCACCATGATCTGCTGTAAACTGTCAGAAGAGCATGGTGGCTTTATTCCTCCTTCTTGTCCTGTTGTAAACCTGTCAAAATGAGAAGCAATATCACAACTTACCTACTCACTCAGCCAGACAGGTTTCAATGGGACACTGAACAGGAGGAAGAAACCTGTCAGGATGAGTGAGCAGGTGCATGCACTAGTATTTAATGCTGCTCCTCAGCCTAATAAGAACTATATAGAAACTCAACAACATGTATTTCAAGCAGTATATCTTCAGGTTGCAAAAGGATCTGTTTCTTTTGCTGAAACAGCGCCACTCTTGTCCACAGCAGCTGTTTTCATTACAAAATATGGAGGAGAGCTGCAATACCAGACGTGGACAAGAGTGGCACTGTTTATAGCTTACAGCAAACAAGTTTTTCTAACCCCAGACAACTGCTTATAAAGAAAACCTTTCACTTGGCATACATTTTATTTTTACTTGGTATAAATGCCACTGGTATGGTTTGTCTTTTGTTCCTGCACCTCTCCAATCCACAGATATAGACCCCTCTTCCCTATATATAAATCTAGTCCTTGTTAGCCAAATGGGTGTGGTCGTCAAGAAGACTCCCATTGAGAAGAGTGGAGGACCACGCCCACTTAGCAAAGACAGACTAGATTTATATACAAGGAAGAAAGGGACATATATTAGGATTCAGGGAAGAAGGGGCCATATCTTAGGAATCAGGGAAGAAGGGGCCATATCTAAGGAATCAGGGAAGATGGGGCCGTATCTTAGGAATCAGGGAAGAATGGGACATATCTTAGGAATCAGGGAAGACGAAGACATATCTTAGGAATCAGGGAAGAAGGAGACATATCTTAGGAATCAGGGAAGAAGGAGACATATCTTAGGAATCAGGCAAGAAGGGGCCATATCTTAGGAATCAGGCAAGAAGGGGACATATCTTAGGAATCAGGGAAGATGGGGCCATATCTCAGGATTCAGGGAAGAAGGGGCCATATCTTAGGAATCAGGGAAGAAGGGGACATATCTTAGGAATCAGGGAAGAAGGGGACATATCTTAGGAATCAGGGAAGAAGAGGCCATATCTTAGGAATCAGGGAAGAAGGGGCCATATCTTAGGAATCAGGGAAGATGGGGCCGTATCTTAGGATTCAGGGAAGAAGGGGCCATATCTTAGGAATCAGGGAAGAATGGGACATATCTTAGGAATAAGGGAAGAAGGGGACATATCTTAGGAATCAGGGAAGAAGGAGACATATCTTAGGAATCAGACAAGAAGGGGCCATAACTTAGGAATCAGGCAAAAAGGGGACATATCTTAGGAATCAGGGAAGAAGAGGCCATATCTTAGAAATCAGGGAAGATGGGGCCGTATCTTAGGATTCAGGGAAGAAGGGGCCATATCTTAGGAATCAGGGAAGAATGGGACATATCTTAGGAATCAGGGAAGAAGGGGACATATCTTAGGAATCAGGGAAGAAGGAGACATATCTTAGGAATCAGACAAGAAGGGGCCATAACTTAGGAATCAGGCAAAAAGGGGACATATCTTAGGAATCAGGGAAGAATGGGACATTTCTTAGGAATCAGGGAAGAAGGGGACATATCTTAGGAATCAGGGAAGAAGGGGCCATATCGTAGCAATCAGGGAAGAAGGGGACATATCTTAGGAATCAGGGAAGATGGGGCCGTATCTTAGGATTCAGGGAAGAAGGGGCCATATCTTAGGAATCAGGGAAGAAGGGGACATATCTTAGGAATCAGGGAAGAAGGGGACATATCTTAGGAATCAGGGAAGAAGGGGACATATCTTAGGAATCAAGGAAGAAGGGGACATATCTTAGGAATCAGGGAAGAAGGGGCCATATCTTAGGAATCAGGGAAGAAGGGGACATATCTTAGGAATCAAGGAAGAAGGGGACATATCGTAGCAATCAGGGAAGAAGGGGACATATCTTAGGAATCAGGGAAGATGGGGCCGTGTCTTAGGATTCAGGGAAGAAGGGGCCATATCTTAGGAATCAGGGAAGAAGGGGACATATCTTAGGAATCAGGGAAGAAGGAGACATATCTTAGGAATCAGACAAGAAGGGGCCATATCTTAGGAATCAGGCAAGAAGGGGCCATATCTTAGGAATCAGGCAAGAAGGGGACATATCTTAGGAATCAGGGAAGAAGGAGACATATCTTAGGAACCAGACAAGAAGGGGACATATCTTAGGAATCAGACAAGAAGGGGCCATATCTTAGGAATCAGGGAAGAAGGGGACATATCTTAGGAATCAGGGAAGAAGGGGCCATATCTTAGGAATCAGGGAAGAAGAGGCCATATCTTAGGAATCAGGGAAGAAGGGGACATATCTTAGGAATCAGGGAAGATGGGGCCGTGTCTTAGGATTCAGGGAAGAAGGGGCCATATCTTAGGAATCAGGGAAGAAGAGGCCATATCTTAGGAATCAGGGAAGAATGGGACATTTCTTAGGAATCAGGGAAGAAGGAGACATATCTTAGGAATCAGACAAGAAGGGGCCATATCTTAGGAATCAGGCAAGAAGGGGCCATATCTTAGGAATCAGGGAAGAAGGAGACATATCTTAGGAATCAGACAAGAAGGGGCCATATCTTAGGAATCAGGCAAGAAGGGGCCATATCTTAGGAATCAGGCAAGAAGGGGACATATCTTAGGAATCAGGGAAGAAGGAGACATATCTTAGGAACCAGACAAGAAGGGGACATATCTTAGGAATCAGACAAGAAGGGGCCATATCTTAGGAATCAGGGAAGAAGGGGACATATCTTAGGAATCAGACAAGAAGGGGCCATATCTTAGGAATCAGGGAAGAAGAGGCCATATCTTAGAAATCAGGGAAGAAGGGGCCATATCTTAGGAATCAGGGAAGAAGGGGACATATCTTAGGAATCAGGGAAGAAGGCGACATATCGTAGCAATCAGGGAAGAAGGGGACATATCTTAGGAATCAGGGAAGATGGGGCCGTATCTTAGGATTCAGGGAAGAAGGGGCCATATCTTAGGAATCAGGGAAGAAGGGGACATATCTTAGGAATCAGGTAAGAAGGGGCCATATCTTAGGAATCAGAGAAGAAGAGGACATATCTTAGGAATCAGGGAAGAAGGGGCCATATCTAAGGAATCAGGGAAGAAGGGGCCATATCTTAGGAATCAGGGAAGAATGGGACATATCTTAGGAATCAGGGAAGATGGGGCCGTATCTTAGGAATCAGGGAAGAAGGGGCCATATCTTAGGAATCAGGGAAGAAGGGGACATATCTTAGGAATCAGGGAAGAATGGGACATTTCTTAGGAATCAGGGAAGAAGGAGACATATCTTAGGAATCAGGGAAGAAGGAGACATATCTTAGGAATCAGGGAAGAAGGAGACATATCTTAGGAATCAGGCAAGAAGGGGCCATATCTTAGGAATCAGGCAAGAAGGGGACATATCTTAGGAATCAGGGAAGAAGAGGCCATATCTTAGGAATCAGGGAAGAAGGGGCCATATCTTAGGAATCAGGGAAGATGGGGCCGTATCTTAGGATTCAGGGAAGAAGGGGCCATATCTTAGGAATCAGGGAAGAAGGGGACATATCTTAGGAATCAGGGAAGAAGGAGACATATCTTAGGAATCAGACAAGAAGGGGCCATATCTTAGGAATCAGGGAAGAAGAGGCCATATCTTAGAAATCAGGGAAGAAGGGGCCATATCTTAGGAATCAGGGAAGAAGGGGCCATATCTTAGGAATCAGGGAAGATGGGGCCATATCTTAGGATTCAGGGAAGAAGGGGCCATATCTTAGGAATTAGGGAAGAAGGGGACATATCTTAGGAATCAGGGAAGAAGGGGACATATCTTAGGAATCAGGGAAGAAGGGGACATATCTTAGGAATCAAGGAAGAAGGGGACATATCGTAGCAATCAGGGAAGAAGGGGACATATCTTAGGAATCAGGGAAGAAGGGGACATATCTTAGGAATCAGGGAAGAAGGGGACATATCTTAGGAATCAGGGAAGAAGGGGACATATCTTAGGAATCAAGGAAGAAGGGGACATATCGTAGCAATCAGGGAAGAAGGGGACATATCTTAGGAATCAGGGAAGATGGGGCCGTGTCTTAGGATTCAGGGAAGAAGGGGCCATATCTTAGGAATCAGGGAAGAAGGGGACATATCTTAGGAATCAGGGAAGAATGGGACATTTCTTAGGAATCAGGGAAGAAGGAGACATATCTTAGGAATCAGGGAAGAAGGGGACATATCTTAGGAATCAGACAAGAAGGGGACATATCTTAGGAATCAGGGAAGAAGGGGACATATCTTAGGAATCAGGGAAGAAGGGGACATATCTTAGGAATCAGGGAAGAAGGGGACATATCTTAGGAATCAGGGAAGAATGGGACATTTCTTAGGAATCAGGGAAGAAGGGGACATATCTTAGGAATCAGGGAAGATGGGGCCGTGTCTTAGGATTCAGGGAAGAAGGGGCCATATCGTAGCAATCAGGGAAGAAGGGGACATATCTTAGGAATCAAGGAAGAAGGGGACATATCGTAGCAATCAGGGAAGAAGGGGACATATCTTAGGAATCAGGGAAGATGGGGCCGTGTCTTAGGATTCAGGGAAGAAGGGGACATATCTTAGGAATCAGGGAAGAAGGGGACATATCTTAGGAATCAAGGAAGAAGGGGACATATCGTAGCAATCAGGGAAGAAGGGGACATATCTTAGGAATCAGGGAAGATGGGGCCGTGTCTTAGGATTCAGGGAAGAAGGGGACATATCTTAGGAATCAGGGAAGAAGGGGACATATCTTAGGAATCAGGGAAGAATGGGACATATCTTAGGAATCAGGGACGAAGGGGCCATATCTTAGGAATCAGGCAAGAATGGGACATATCTTAGGAATCAGACAAGAAGGGGCCATATCTTAGGAATCAGGCAAGAAGGGGCCATATCTTAGGAATCAGGCAAGAAGGGGACATATCTTAGGAATCAGGGAAGAAGAGGCCATATCTTAGAAATCAGGGAAGAAGGGGCCATATCTTAGGAATCAGGGAAGAAGGGGACATATCTTAGGAATCAGGGAAGAAGGCGACATATCGTAGCAATCAGGGAAGAAGGGGACATATCTTAGGAATCAGGGAAGAAGGGGACATATCTTAGGAATCAGGGAAGAAGGGGCCATATCTTAGGAATCAGGGAAGAAGGGGACATATCTTAGGAATCAGGGAAGAAGGCGACATATCGTAGCAATCAGGGAAGAAGGCGACATATCTTAGGAATCAGGGAAGATGGGGCCGTATCTTAGGATTCAGGGAAGAAGGGGCCATATCTTAGGAATCAGGGAAGAAGGGGACATATCTTAGGAATCAGGGAAGAAGGGGACATATCTTAGGAATCAGGGAAGATGGGGCTGTGTCTTAGGATTCAGGGAAGAAGGGGCCATATCTTAGGAATCAGGTTAGAAGGGGACATATCTTAGGAATCAGGGAAAAAGGGGACATATCTTAGGAATCAGGGAAGAAGGGGACATATCTTAGGAATCAAGGAAGAAGGGGACCTATCGTAGCAATCAGGGAAGAAGGGGACATATCTTAGGAATCAGGGAAGATGGGGCTGTGTCTTAGGATTCAGGGAAGAAGGGGCCATATCTTAGGAATCAGGGAAGAAGGGGCCATATCTTAGGATTCAGGGAAGAAGGGGCCATATCTTAGGAATCAGGGAAGAAGGGGCCATATCTTAGGATTCAGGGAAGAAGGGGACATATCTTAGGAATCAGGGAAGAAGGGGCCATATCTTAGGATTCAGGGAAGAAGGGGACATATCTTAGGAATCAGGGAAAAAGGGGACATATCTTAGGAATCAGGGAAGAAGGGGACATATCTTAGGAATCAAGGAAGAAGGGGACATATCTTAGGAATCAGGGAAGAAGGGGACATATCTTAGGAATCAGGGAAGAAGGGGACATATCTTAGGAATCAGGGAAGAAGGGGACATATCTTAGGAATCAGGGAAGAAGGGGACATATCTTAGGAATCAGGGACGAAGGGGACATATCTTAGGAATCAGGGACGAAGGGGACATATCTTAGGAATCAGGGAAGAAGGGGACATATCTTAGGAATCAGGGAAGAAGGGGACATATCTTAGGAATCAGGGAAAAAGGAGACATATCTTAGGAATCAGGGAAGAAGGGGACATATCTTAGGAATCAGGGAAGAAGGGGACATATCTTAGGAATCAGGGAAAAAGGAGACATATCTTAGGAATCAGGCAAGAAGGGGCCATATTTTAGGAATGGAAAGGAGCAGGAACAAAAGAAAAACATCGCCAGATTCAGGAGAGCAGAGGCATTTACACCAGGGGGGAATAAAATATACATATTTATGGCAAATGACAGGTGTTCTCTAAGGCTATGTGCGCACTTACCGGATTTTGCCGCGGATTTTTCGCGGTTTTGCTGCATGTTTCGCTGCAGAAAATGTTCATAACATCTCTGCAGTGAATCACCAGCAAATCCTATGGAGAAAGAAAATCCTGTGCGCACTAGGCGGAATTTGACAGCTGCATGTTTTGCTGCGGGATTCCCACAGCAAAAACAAGTGCATGTCACTTCTTTTCCGCACATCGCTGCGGGATTTCACTCCATTGACTCCAATGTTAATCATGAAATCCCGCAGGGAATAACGCAGGCAGCAAATTCTGTGCGGTTCACTGCGTTTTCCTGCGTTATTCCCTGCGGTATTTCGCGGTTTACCTCCGGTAATGTACATCGCTTGTCTGCGGTTTGTAGGGAAGTGATGTCATTACAGGAAGAGGAAGCGGAGCAGAGAGTAAACAAACACACAGATCACTCACAGACATCACAGACATAGAACACATAGACACAGACACATAGAACACACATAGAAAGAAAACGGAAATATAGAAAACAAAGAACGTGGGCTCCGCTGTATATTTACCTTCCAGCCGAGGTAAGCACACAGCGGCGGCCCGGTATTCTCAGGCTGGGGAGGGAGAGGGGCAGGGTTAATGTCCCCCGCCTCACTCCCCCTCCCGCAGCCGAGAATATCAGCCGCAGCTGCCCCGGGACTGTCGCATGCATTATGCGGCAGCACCGGCGTGTCCCCGGCTCTTCTTGCTGCCGTGTAGCAGTGGCAGCAAGGTAATACAAGGGGTTAATGATGGTGGTGGACCACCGCCATTAACTCCAGGCTTTATCATGGCAGCGTCTATGTGACAGCTGACATGATCAACCCGTAAGTAAAATGAATAAAACACAGACACCGAAAAATCCTTTATTTTAAATAAAACAAACAAGCCTTGTTCACCATTTTATTAACCCCTCCCGCACCAAAGCTCCGGCGTAATCCACCGCTCCGGCGTAATCCACAGGTCCTGCGCTGCTTACATCCAGCCGCGACTGTCACAGACACAGCGCTGAATGCAGCAGACAGCAGAGGTAATTACCGGTCATTTCCCACGGCCGGTAATGTGAACTCACTGCCGACCGTGGGAAATGCAGCGATCTGTCCTCTATCTATCCCTCTATCTATTCTTCTGTCTATCTACTACTATCTCAGAATTAAATGACTTTTTTTTTTTTCAATGTGCTTTATTGCATTGAATGCAATAAAGCACATCCCAACCCGCACGCGGCAAAACCACGGCAATACCGCGAATAATACCGCGGTAAAACCGCAGCAAACCGCGGCAAACCGCATGCGGTTTTCGGGTGCGGTTTCTCACGGTTTTTTACCGCGGGTGCGGTAATCTTTGAGAGCATGCGGAATTTTCTCAAGAAAATTCCATTTCCCAGCCTTAGTTGGGAGAACTTCTTTAAAATAATCTAGCACACAATAGACCTGAACTCCATATGTTTTATACATTCACTCAAACCAGTCAGGCCAGTGGGAGTAGTCACGCAGATGTTGGTTTTCACAAGTATGTGTGTGGACTATCCAACAGTCCGACATTCCTTGGCCCTTAAGGAACGCTTCTGTCTTTCATTGCTCCCTGCAACACACCCTAAACCCTTCGTACAGCCATTGCCTTGCTGCTGTTTTTATTATTGACCCCAGTGACTTGCAGAAGAATGGAAAAGTTTACAATCAGGCGATTAACTTGTTTTATTCTAATCTCTTCTAATCTCTCTCACGATTTGAGAACTGTTTAGAAGGCAAGCACAGAAATCTCCATTATTCAAGGAATGACTCAGAGGTTTAAGGCAAGACGAAGGAAACATTGTTTCCGCAAACCACAATATTTTTTGCGGTTGACACAAGGAGAGAGGTTATCAGCCTCACGGTACTGTACCTTGTAAGTGTCATGGGCAGTAATTTCTCCACACTTGCTAGTGACTAAAGAGATAAATACAAACAGCGTCGTTACCCATAGCTATGAGTAACGCAATACTACAAATTCACATGCAATATCTTGAAAAAAATTACCAAAAACATGGAAAATAAGTGGGATCATAATCCCAGCTACTGGGCGAACCCAATAATAGCAATTAGGGATGATCGAATACTTCGATTATTCGGCTTCGCGAATATTTTCCGAATACCTCGCCGCTATTCGACTATTCGATGCACAATGTAAGTCTATGCGAAGCCCGAATAGTTCCGAATAGTTGTTATTCGGGTTTCCCATAGACTTACATTGCACATCGAATAGTAGCAAATAGTCGAACAGCGGCGAGGTATTCGGAAAATATTCGCGAAGCCGAATAATTGAAGTATTCGATCATCCCTACTAGCAATCAATAAATGGGCACCAAATGCCAAAAAGGATATTAATAAAATATGTCTTTATTGATAATTTATAAATTCATTAAAATATAACAGAAGCAGTATCAAAAAGATTTATTCAGCACATACAGGATACAAGGTAAGGACCAAAGAAGCAAGGGAGTAACCGAGTGCACAGGAATCACAATTAAGAAGCAGTGTCCTGGGTAAGATTATACAGAAACTTATTCATGTGCAGTGAATCAGTTTGGAGAAGGAAAGGTACATGCCTATACTGGCCACACCTATGCCTCAGAAACAACCAAACTGGCAACCTAAAAAATGAGAAGACAGAGGTTAAAGCCATCCTAACAGCCACACAGTAAGAGTCATTTACCCATATCAGTGCTGTGTCATGGCTCCTTCATATGCGGCCCGACGCACATTTCACAGATGCTTCTTCGGAAGAGAAGAAGCATCTCTGAAGAAGCATCTGCGAAACATGCGTCGGTGCACATGGGAGTAAGCCGTGACACAGCGCTGATATGGGTAAATGACTCTGTATTACTGTGTGGCTGTTAGGTTGGATTTATCCTCTAGCTTCTCACCTTAGGGCTATGTGCACACACTGCGTTTTTTTGACGCTGCGCTTTTGTGCGTTTTTGGCCGCTAAAAACGCACAAAAACGCACCCGCGGCAAAAAAACGTGACAAAACGCATGCGTTTTTACCACGATTTGATGCGTTTTTGGCTGCGTTTTGCTGTGTTTTTGATCTCTGCATTTATCTGCGTTTTTCTAATGCATTGCATGGGGGGAAAACGCAGAAAAACGCAGGAAAGAATTGACATGTCCATTTTTTTTTTTTAAGCTCAAAAACGCAGCTTGAAAAAAAAAGTTGTGTGCGGACAGCAAAAATGAAAACTCATAGACTTTGCTGGGGAAGCAAAGTCATGCAGTTTTGAGGCCAAAAACGCACCCGAAAAACGCGCAAAAACGCAGCGAAAAATGTACTGTGTGCATATAGCCTAACAGCCACACAGTAATACAGAGTAATTTAACCATATCAGCGCTGTGTCACAACTCACGCCTGTATGCCCCGATGCACGTTTCGCAGATGCTTCTTCGGAGGGGGAAGAAGCATCTCCGATGTACCCTCCACTATAGGACGGCCTCTGCACCATGAGAATAGCAGATCAGATAAGAAAGTGTGCATCTGACCAGTAATAGGAGTAACACAAAATGTTTATGTTCCAGAATGTAATGATTATATTTGAATTATAAGAATAAATGTGGATTGTTGTTCAAGGGAAAATATAAGACACCACCCTGAAAATAAGCCCTAGCAAAAAATAATATAAGACCCTGTTTTATTTTCGGGGCAAGACGGTATTTATCAAACATTTACTTAACTCATCAGTGTCTGAAATGGGAATATCTTCTTTATCCCCTCTAAAATAGGGCAGAAAAGTGAAAATATTAGAACGAATGAATATTTTTGGTAACGTATATACTTTAAAAATTGTCAATAAAAGGTAAGAAGCTGAATGTTCTACAAGAAAGTCCATGACTCTATTGAAACATTCCACATTAGCTTATTATTAACCCGCGTTATCTAGGGCTACACTGAAGAAAAAAATAGTTAGGAGCCTTCCTGTTCCTCAGTCAGGTGGCATTCCTGAGTTTCCTTTGCCTAACACTATTCCCCCAGGACCTTCCTTCCCAACATCTGTGTCTGCTTACTCTGCGCCCATCCCAATACGCTCCCTCATCTCCTGCAGATGTTTTATTCTTCTAGGCTTCTATGTCTTATGAAGATCCCTACGTACAGCCTACATATCAATAGTTTGGGGGAAAGACCGCATGAGACCCCCTTACTGTCCGTCAAGACATATTTTACAAACAATTAAGCTGATGTTTTGTCATTCTAGGTACGGGGAAGCACCAAGCGAACGGCGAAATGGAAGGGAAACCCTGTATCTAGAGATGGGGGACATGGTGATCCCTGACTAATCCTACTGCTGGTCCCTGGGGTCCCTCACCACCCTAGATAGGTTCTGCACCCATGCGCCGAGCTGGATACCTGACCCTAGGTATCCCTAGTGCTGAGCCCTAAATAGGGAACGGGTGGGATGAGCTCTTCGTCAACCCCATTAAATGCTAAAGAAGACAACAAGGAGGACACATGGGGGAAAGGGCATGAACTACTTATTCACAGATGACGCAGGTAGAAGTTCAGCAAAGGAACAACAACGATTCCACAGATACGTACAAGCCACCTGCTTGCACCCAGAGCTAGAATAAACTGAATAATATCACCAGCACAAGTCCAGGGAAGATGGGAGTATTTAAGCACAAGGGGAATGCTGATAATCAGCAGCTGGATGGAAGGAGAAGAGATGAAAATCCAGAAGGAAAGCCACCCAAAACAATTAATGCCAACAGCAGGAACAATAGAAAGTCAAGGAGCATTTTGCACAACCAAACGCTGTGACCTTCTATTGCCAGAAACCATATGACTGTCTGTCACCCGTGACAAGTAGATGTAACATCACTTTCCCTGCTTAACTCCTGATGTGGAAATGAGTGTGGCTAGAATTCCCTTTAAATCTAAAATATTTTTTGGGGTTGATACGGTACCAATTGATAAGCTCCGTACACACTGCATGGGAGGCTCTGTCTTTTCGTTAGACTTGACAACAAGATTAGGGTTATGAATATTGATAAGCAGCAGATAGACGAAAGGAAAGCTCCACTTAGTCTTAAAGGGGAAGAGATGCAAACCCAGCAGAAAAGCTACCTAATACATTGAATACGAACAGCAGGAACAATAGAAAGTCAGGGAGCGTTTTGCACAACCAAATGCTGTGACCTTCTATTGCCAGAAACCAGATGACTGTCTGTTACCCGTGACATGTTTGCTTTATATTGGCAGTCTATAATAAATCTATGAGATGTAATGAGTTCATCTGTACCTGTGCTTATACATCTTAAACAGCAAACCTTCTTATTTCCGAAGGACTTATTTTTATATGAAACCAGCCCTGATCGTCACGACTATTCTTTAAGAAAAAAAAGAAAACAACTGAGAAAAGTAAATATTTTCTCATCATTTGTGATTAATTTGAAATAATCCAGTTCTTTATGTTTCCTCTGAAGCCAGTGTGACAAAAAGGAAATGGCTGTAATTGTATCGGAGGATGTTCCAGCAATCAACAATCCGCCTGTTCGTCTGACGTCTGTCAACATAGGAGATACGCAGTCTTATATTGCATAAGCGTATTGTGGCTTCTATCACACAAACACAGATTATTAATCTTCGTGATACATGTGAAGTAATTAAAGAGTTGAGTGATTTTTTTTTTTTCCAACTACAACTATCCACCTCTCATCACTCCCAAAACTGCATATACGATGAGAACGTCACCCTCAGGGCCAGACATTACAGTCACAACACCTCTTTAATTTAGTGTCTCCACTAGATGACTTAATAATACTAAGCTTGTGATCGCACACATTCAGGGCTCGCTCATACAAGACGAGTGCTATTCAATGATTTCTGGTATAACCCTTGGACCAATATTATACGGGGCAGTGCCAATTCAGCATGAGAAAAAAAAATTACTGGAGGGTTCAATTAGTAGTGTATACCAGACGGCACATACTCATTCAAGTCAATGGGTACATGGAAATCATCGGACTCCACTCTGATGTCATCCGGGTGCAGTCCAATAAACGCAGAGACAGACAATGGAGAAGATGGAGAAATTAATCTCCCCATCTTCTCCCCACCTGTGCTCCGATTCTCACATGCAAGAGAATTGACAGTTGGCTCAAACGCGGAGCACAGTTACATATATATATATATATATATATATATATATATATATATATACATACATACATACATACATACATACATATGTATTCTAGCTGTAGTACCCGGGCATTGCCCGGGTTAGTAACTGTCTCTCTGTCCCTCTCACAGTCTCTGTCTGTGTGTCACTGTCTGTCTCTCTGTCTCTTCCCTTGTCTGTCTGTCTCTCTGTCTGTCTGTTTTTATCGCTGTCTGTACTTGTATCAGTCTATATGTCCATCTCTGCGTCTGTCTCTATCTCTGTCTCTATGTGTGTGTCTCTCTGTCTCTTTCCTTGTCTGTCTCTCTCTCTGTCTCTGTCTGTCTGTTTTTATCTCTCTGTCTGTATTTGTATCAGTCTATATGTCTCCATCTCTGCATCTGTCTGTCTCTCTATCTCTGTGTCTGTCTCTATATGTGTGTCTGTCTGTCTCTCTCTTTCCCCATCTGTCTCTTACCAGTCTGTCTTTGTCTGTCTCTTTGCCCAGCTGTCTCTTTCCAGTTCTGTCTCTTTCCAGTTCTGTCTCTTTCCAGTTCTATCTCTTTCCAGTTCTGTCTCTTTCCAGGTCTGTCTCTTTCCAGGTCTGTCTCTCTGCCGGGATGACTCTTTGCCGGGATGACTCTTTGCCGGGATGACTCTTTGCCGGGATGACTCTTTGCCGGGATGACTCTTTGCCGGGATGACTCTTTGCCGGGATGACTCTTTGCCAGGCTGTCTCTTTGCCCGGCTGTCTCTTTGCCCGGCTGTCTCTTTCCAGGGCTGTCTCTTTCCCAGTCTGTCTCTTTGCCCATCTGCCTCTTTGCCCATCTGTCTGTGTCTATATCTCTGTCTGTTTCTATCTCTCGGTCTGTATTTGTATCAGTCTATATGTCTCCATCTCTGTGTCTGTCTGTCTCTCTCTATCTCTGTGTCCGTCTCTATGTGTGTGTCTGACTCGCCCACCCCAGGGCTATGGGACACCCGGTGCCGGGCCGGACTAGTCCGGTGGTAGTCAGTGGTGGCTGGGCCCGGCTCCGTGGCCCTGGTGGGTGTCAGTTGAATATGTGGCTGATGAGTTAAAGTTAATGTTCGTGACGCCACCTGTGGTATGCGGCTATTAAGCCTCCGCTGCTATGGGAGAACTCCGGGGTGATGTTATGGCAGCTATGATGGTACTGCTCCCCACAGGTGGAGCGATGCCCCGGGATACCGTTGGTGCCCGTGAAAGTCTATGGTGTTGTGTGGCTAACACGGTGCAGGGCCGACAGGCGAGGAAAGAACCAGGCACAAACAACAGTCTCTTTACCTTCTCCTCTTTTACTCTGGGAACAGTCCAGTCCTGGGAGACCGTTACAGGTGGTGATGGGGATCCGGTCGGCCTGGAAGTACTTGGGATGATCTTTCTGGCCAGCTGAGTATGAGGCCTACTCCTGTACTTTGCTTTGTGATGATAGGACCCTGCTTCTCTGAATCCAGCAATGGCCCTCTTTGCTGCTGGGACCGATGGCACGTCCCTTCTTTCTGTAGGTGGCTGCGCAGACCCTCTCTCTGGTGCTTCTCCGCTGGAGTCCACACCGGGCCCTGATGCTGCAGCTGTACCTTGGATGTTTCTGGGCCAGGGGCTTGCAGCTCTCCTGCCCTTCGGACTCGGCTACCAGGGACGGATTTTATACCCTGGCAACCACAGACTCCGATGTCTGAGTCTCTCTGCTGCCTCTCAGCTATTCCTGCTTCTCTGGGCCAAGCTGCTCCAGCTCTAGGCCCCAGATTCACAGGACAGCTCACTCTGCGTCTGTTCACTTCCACTACTCCCTTCAGACTGACTCCACTTCCTCCCTCTGGTCAGGTAGAGGAAGGCTCCCTGGAATTCCAGGTTCAGAGCTCCCCCTGCTGGCCGGAGGGAGAACTGTGTTGGGTGTTAAACCTGCTGGCCAATGGATCTCCCAATTACCTCCAGGCTCAGCATTAACCCTTTGGGAGGGCAATGCTGTTGTGGCGACCAGGTCCTAGGGCGCCACACTCCCCCTTAGTTAAATTCAGTACTCCCGGACTGTGGAAACAAAACATAACATGTCATACATTTCATCCCAATATGGGAGGCACATTCTCTTTAACGTTACAAATTCAAACAGTACTATAAGAGTCCAGTGTGGCTCCCTGCCGGGTGTCCATTACACCGCTCCATGGGGGACCCGCCGCGATAAAACCCCCAACGTAGGCTCTGGGCGTGCGTCAGAGCATTGATGACCCCACTCTATGCACGCCGGACGGGTTTTTCTTCAGGGGTGTCGAGCACACTGGTGCTAACTATGAACAATTTAGGTGTTGGCCACCCATAGTCCAGTGGCCCAATTGTCCATTTTCACAATCAAAGAAAAAGAAAAACATTTTGTACACAACATTACAGACATTTCGCATAACTATTTACATTCCAATAAATACTCTTTCTTTCTCCTTTATACATTTGATTCCCTATACCTTAGAGGGGGTTGTCCCCGAGTGCTGCGTTGGGACCTGCGTAGCTCTGGTGTCTGTCCCTGACTACTTAGTGTGTCTCCTATCTCAGCACTACCGGTAGGCCTAACCCCAATAGGTATGCATGATGATCGCCCATGTGGTCTAAGAGTCGCCAAGGGTATGACAGGTTCACCACTGACAGGGGGTTGATCCTCCTGTTCCACTGCTGGCGTGTCACCTCGTGTCGGGGCGGACGGTTCTTTGGGTGGATCCGGAACCTGTTCTGTTTCTGGCTCGACCAACTGTGGGAACGTCAGGACCGGTACCACTACGGCACCATTTATGCGGGTCCAAGTCTTGGGGAATTTGCCGAGGATTGTTTGTATCATCTCTTCCCCCTCTTCTCGAACTTCCTCCACTTCCTTTTGAACTTTGCACCGCTCAGGGCACGTCTTCAGGCGGTCTCTAGATACTGCTTGACAAGTCTTGCCTTCATCCTTGCTTATGAGGCACACCTTACTGTTGTCAAAGTTGGAGGGGATAATGGTGTAGGGCTCGTTTTCCCACTGATCATCCAATTTATGCGTCCTCCGCTTCTTCTTGAGGACTTGTTCTCCAGGTGCTAAGGGAGTTGCTGGGGCCGTTTGATTGTACTGCTGTTCTTGTCTTGTTCTGGCTTGAGACAGGCTCCTCTCTACGCATTCCTGGACCTTACGGTACTGCTGCTGCCGTTCTGTATCCCAATCCTCTACTTCTTGAACCGCCTCCGGCGACACAGTCCCCATCTCAAAGTCTACAGGCAACCTGCCAGGTCTGGCTCGCATCAGGTAAGCGGGGCTGCAGTTGGTCGAATTTACTGGGATATGGTTGTACAGGTCGACCAGATCTGGCAACTTCTCTGGCCATTGGTTCCTTTCTTCCAGAGGTAGAGTCTTCAGCATATCAATAACCACATGGTTCATTTTCTCGCACAGTCCATTGGTTTGGGGGTGGTACGGTGTTGTTCTGATTTTCTTACAACCGTACATGTTACAAAACTCTTGGAACACCTCTGCCTCGAATGCAGGACCTTGATCAGTCAGTACCCTTTCCGGATAACCGTGAGGCCGGCAAAAGGATGCCTGGAACGCTTTAGCTGCTGTTCTGGCTGTCTGGTCCTTCACAGGCACTACTACCAGGAAACGAGAGTAATGGTCCACAATTGTGAGGGCGTACACATAGCCTGACCGGCTTGGTGTTAACTTCACGTGGTCCAGGGCCACCAACTCCAGGGGCTGCTTCGTGACAATTGGCTGTAGGGGAGACCTTTGGCTGGCATCATCCTTCCGCCTCAGGTTACACGGGCCACAGTCTCGGCACCACTTCTCTATCATCTTTCTCATGTGCACCCAATAGAACCGATCACGGAGTAGGGCCTCCAACTTCTTCCACCCGAAGTGGCCTGCGTTATCATGATAAGCTGCTAGGACCATTGGAGCATCCCTCTGCGGAATCACGATCTGCCAGACAAGTTCATTTGTTCGCCAGTTGACGTATCTCTTGCAGAGCTTGCCTTGGTAGGTGAACAGTCGTCCCCTCTCTTTCCACAACTGCTGGGCTTCTTCTGGAGCATCTGGGCCAAGATGAGTCTCAGCTTGTGCCAGCTTTTCTTTGACCAATCGCACAGCCGGGTCACCGTTCTGTGTCTCTTCCCAATTATGGTGGAGTAATGGGTTAACCGAGACCTCGTGTTGGCTCGAGCGCTTCACTCCCACAGCATGCTCACACTGGGAAACACCCTGATGATGGAAAGCCGGTAACTCTATCTCTTCGAGTTCATCCAGGTCTTCTCCAGATTCGGGTAAGTGAGGCATTCTGGACAGCGCATCAGCATTGTTATTCTTCTTGCCAGCCCGATACTTGATGGTAAAGTCAAAGTTAGACAGCCGGGCCATCCACCGCTGTTCCAACGCACCTAACTTGGCTGTTGCCAGGTGTGTCAACGGATTGTTGTCCGTGAAGATGGTGAACTTGGCCGACGCCAGATAGTGCTTGAAGCGTTCAGTCACTGCCCAAACAATAGCGAGGAACTCCAGCTTGAAGGAACTGTAGTTTTCTGGATTCCTTTCTGTGGGCCGAAGCTTCCTACTGGCGTACGCTATCACCTTCTCTCTGCCTCCCTGCACCTGGGACAACACGGCTCCCAGGCCCACGTTGCTGGCGTCTGTATACAGTACAAACGGCTGGCTGTAGTCAGGGTAGGCCAGAATTTCTTCTCCCGTGAGAGCCCCTTTCAGCTGGACAAAGGATGTTTCTAGTTGGCTGCTCCATTCAAAGGGAGGGCTCTGCTTCTTAGCCTGCTTTGGCTGGCCCACCAGGAGATCTTGAAGGGGCGCTGCTATCTTGGTGAAACCATCAATGAACCTTCGGTAGTAGCCCACCAGCCCAAGGAACTGCCGCACCTCCTTTACCGTGGTGGGTCTTGGCCAGTCCTTGATTACGGTGACTTTCTCCGGATCAGGTGCCACACCTTCTGCGCTGACCACATGACCCAGGTACTGTACCTTTGGCTTCAAGAGGTGACATTTGGACGGCTTGATCTTCAGGCCATATTTTGACAAAGACTCAAACACTTCTGCTAAGTGCTTCAGGTGGTCTTCATAAGTCTTGGAGTAGACTATGACGTCATCCAGGTACAACAGCACGGTTTCGAAGTTGTGGTGGCCCAAGCAGCACTCCATCAACCGTTGGAATGTCCCTGGGGCGTTGCAGAGCCCGAATGGCATACAGTTGAACTCGCAGAGGCCCATTGGCGTCGTGAATGCAGTCTTCTCCTTGTCCGCCTCTGCCACGGGAACCTGCCAATACCCACTGGTGAGATCCAAGGTGGAGAAATAGTTAGCTGACTTTAAGGCTGTTAGTGACTCCTCTATTCTGGGTAGTGGATAAGCATCTTTATGTGTAATGCGGTTAATTTGCCTGTAATCTACACACATTCTCATTGTACCATCTTTTTTCTTTACGAGCACTAGTGGAGCTGCCCAGGGGCTACAACTATCTCTGATAACCCCAGCCTCCTTCATTTCCCGTAACATTTCTTTGGCACGCTGATACTGTGCGGGGGGTACAGGGCGGTATCTCTCTTTAACGGGAGGATGATCACCCGTGGGGATTTGATGTTTAACCCCTTTCACCTGCCCAAAATCTAGGGGGTGTTTGCTGAAGACCCGCTCGTACTCCTGTACCACCCGGTAAACCCCATGCTTTTGGTGTGAGGGGGTGGAGTCGGTGCCCACATGTAAGTTTTGGCACCAGTCTTCCAGCTGCCCCTTGGAGCCATTGTCTTCCGCCTGGTCGGACGGGATCAAGGGTTCCACTGCTTTGATGGTGTTGTTGCTGACAGTGTACAGTTTTGCTACAGTGGCGTACCGGGGCAATTTGGCTTCCTCCTCCCCACAATTCAGGACACGGATGGGCACTCTCCCCTTGCGGACGTCTGCTACCCCTCTGGCTATCAGGACTCCAGGCCTGCTGTCTGAATACACCGGTTCTACCAAGGCATGGTAATCCTGACCCTTGAGGCCTATTGCTGCCCGACACCATATCAACATTTCACTTCTTGGGGGTATTGCAATGGGGAGGGGGTCACTTACCCTCACACTGCCAATTTCTCCTCCGGCCAGCTCTACCTGCTGCCTCCTCATCAGGGCTCTGATCTCCCTCTGTAGGGCACGCTGCTGCCCGGAGCTGGCAGTTTCAGACGCCTGTTGCAACAAAATTATCACTTCGGCAACACAATTTTCTATCACATTTGTACCAATGGTTACCAATGGGTCAGATTCTTTGCGATCAATATCTACAATTATCATCCCCTGACACGGCAATTCCACCCGCCCCACTTTAATGGTTACTTCTTTGTACCCAATTTGAGGTAAGGGCTGACCATTACTGGCCACAATTGTTAAATCATCATCTGGGCCATGGTCAATGTCTGAATCAGCCCAATATCTTTTGTACAGTTTGTAGGGGATGGTTGTTACCTGGGACCCCGTATCCAGGAGGGCATTCAAAGGGATCCCATCCAGCACAATAGGAAGGACCGGTCGTCCTCCCACATATTTGCTGCGGCTGGGGGTTGAGCCGGGCTTCCTTACACCTGGGGGTTGGCTCCTGGCCCCAGGCTCGGCCCATTTAAAGGACAGTATCGTGCAATGTGGCCCGCCTGGCTGCAGCGGCGGCAGATCGGTTGTCCCGTTGAATCATACCGGTCTGTGTCTCTGCCTCGGGTCGGCGGAACCCTCCTCTGTCGCATCCATGGGACGTCATCTGGGCTGGAGGCCAACTCGATTCTTGCAGGCGATGGGGTCACTTGTAGAGACTGCACGGTCTTGGCAAGGGCAGCTACAGTCTTGGTCAGCTCCTGGACCTGCTGTCTGAGCTCTGCAGTGGGATCCTTATCCAGGGACTGCACCTCAGCCCCTGCAGTGGCTCGTGTTGCAGGCACCACCCCGGGGTACGTGATAGCAAGAGGCCGGAGGGGTACTGGGTCATTCGGTGTAGATTCTCTCAGTACCCGGATGGCCTGGTCCTTAAACTTTGCAAAGTCCAGAGCAGGGTTCTGCAGGACCATGATACGCAGCTGGGTCCTGTGGGCATCTGACAGGAGCCCCTCTATGAACTGCTCAGTTAGGAGTTTGTGTTCCTCACGTACACTCTCTGGGTCCACTTGTTTAACCGCTTTCAGGGCCTCCTGCAGGTTTAAGGCATAGTCCCTTATGCTGTCTGTGGCCCGCTGCTTGCACCCAAAGAATCTCATCTTTATCTCTGCTGCGGTGCGGGTGTCAAAAGTACTCTTTAGCTTGGCCAGTATCTGGGTTACTGTCCCTTTATCTGTATCAGGCCAGGACTTCACTTCACGCTGGGCTGCGCCGGCTAGCTGTCCCATTAATATGCCCACCTTCTGGCTCTCAGTCAGCGGATACACCCGGAACAAGCTGTGCAGGCTTTCTCTGAAGTCGCTCAAGGTATGGGACTCCCCGGAGTACTGCGGCAGCCATTCTGCGCCCGGTATGTACGGCATGGTGATCGGCATTACCGGCGCTACAGCGGGGGATGGGGCGACGGCGACAGGGATCGCTTCAGCTGGTGCTGCGGCGTCTCGGGCTATGGCAGCCACCTGCCCTCCCTCTGCGTCGGACATCTTCCTCCCCCTTAGTGAACCTTACCAGGCTCCGTTCACTTTTCAAATTTCCTTCTGGGTCGCGCGGGGTTAACAGCGCTCTGCTCTGATGGCGCGCTCCCTTCGCGCTCTTTGTCAGGCACGCCCCCCTTCTTCCTGCGCTCAGTGAGGCTAATGGCGGCGGCAGTTTTCAAACAGTGAAACACGCAGTAATACAGTCTTTAAAGCGCAATTCTTCAGGCGCACAGTACCCGGTGTGACCGGGCACGAAATCCTGTTCGTGACGCCAAAGTTGACTCGCCCACCCCAGGGCTATGGGACACCCGGTGCCGGGCCGGACTAGTCCGGTGGTAGTCAGTGGTGGCTGGGCCCGGCTCCGTGGCCCTGGTGGGTGTCAGTTGAATATGTGGCTGATGAGTTAAAGTTAATGTTCGTGACGCCACCTGTGGTATGCGGCTATTAAGCCTCCGCTGCTATGGGAGAACTCCGGGGTGATGTTATGGCAGCTATGATGGTACTGCTCCCCACAGGTGGAGCGATGCCCCGGGATACCGTTGGTGCCCGTGAAAGTCTATGGTGTTGTGTGGCTAACACGGTGCAGGGCCGACAGGCGAGGAAAGAACCAGGCACAAACAACAGTCTCTTTACCTTCTCCTCTTTTACTCTGGGAACAGTCCAGTCCTGGGAGACCGTTACAGGTGGTGATGGGGATCCGGTCGGCCTGGAAGTACTTGGGATGATCTTTCTGGCCAGCTGAGTATGAGGCCTACTCCTGTACTTTGCTTTGTGATGATAGGACCCTGCTTCTCTGAATCCAGCAATGGCCCTCTTTGCTGCTGGGACCGATGGCACGTCCCTTCTTTCTGTAGGTGGCTGCGCAGACCCTCTCTCTGGTGCTTCTCCGCTGGAGTCCACACCGGGCCCTGATGCTGCAGCTGTACCTTGGATGTTTCTGGGCCAGGGGCTTGCAGCTCTCCTGCCCTTCGGACTCGGCTACCAGGGACGGATTTTATACCCTGGCAACCACAGACTCCGATGTCTGAGTCTCTCTGCTGCCTCTCAGCTATTCCTGCTTCTCTGGGCCAAGCTGCTCCAGCTCTAGGCCCCAGATTCACAGGACAGCTCACTCTGCGTCTGTTCACTTCCACTACTCCCTTCAGACTGACTCCACTTCCTCCCTCTGGTCAGGTAGAGGAAGGCTCCCTGGAATTCCAGGTTCAGAGCTCCCCCTGCTGGCCGGAGGGAGAACTGTGTTGGGTGTTAAACCTGCTGGCCAATGGATCTCCCAATTACCTCCAGGCTCAGCATTAACCCTTTGGGAGGGCAATGCTGTTGTGGCGACCAGGTCCTAGGGCGCCACATGTCTGTCTGTCTCTCTCTTTCCCCGTCTGTCTCTTTCCCGTCTGTCTTTGTCTCTTTACCCGGCTGTCTCTTTGCCCGGCTGTCTTTTTCCAGGGCTGTCTCTTTCCAGTTCTGTCTCTTTCCAGTTCTGTCTCTTTCCAGGTCTGTCTCTTTCCAGGTCTGTCTCTTTCCAGGTCTGTCTCTTTGCCCATCAGTCTCTTTGCCCATCAGTCTCTTTCCAGGGCTGTCTCTTTCCCCGTCTGTCTTTTTCCAGGTCTGTCTCTTTCCAGTTCTGTCTCTTTCCAGTTCTGTCTCTTTCCAGTTCTGTCTCTTTCCAGTTCTGTCTCTTTCCAGGTCTGTCTCTTTGCCGATCAGTCTCTTTGCCCATCAGTCTCATTCCAGGGCTGTCTCTTTCCAGGGCTGTCTCTTTGCCCGTCTGTCTCTTTGCCCGTCTGTCTCTTTGCCCGTCTGTCTCTTTGCCCGTCTGTCTCTTTGCCCGTCTGTCTCTGTCTGTGTCTCTTTCGGTCTCTCTCTATCCGTCTCCCCACCGACATCATATTACCTCACACATAAACTTCTTATACTAACAGTTTATTTTGTTCCTATAGCAACCACTGACAGTTGCTATTAATAGCCTGTAGCTCCCACCTCCATTCAGTTTAATGGAGGCAGGATTTTGGAGAGTAAATGTAAAGCGCAGGGTTAAATTTTCCTGTCAAAACATAGTCCATGACGTTCCCATGAGGCGTCTGTGCAAAATTTTGTGATTGTAAATGCGACGGAGCAGATTCCTTTAGCGGACATACATACATACACACATACATACACTCAACTTTATTATTTTTTTTTATTCATTTATATTGCACTATTAATTCCACAGCGCTTTACATACATTGGCAACACTGTCCCCATTGGGGCTCACAATCTAAATTCCCTATCAGGATGTCTTTGGTGTATGGGAGGAAACTGGAGGAAATCCACGCAAACACGGGGAGAACATACAAACTCCTTGCAGATGTTGTCCTTTGTGGTATTTCAACCCAGGACCCCAGCGCTGCAGTGCTAACCACTGAGCAACCGTGAAGTTTACGCCAATTGCCATTTGCATACTCCATTTGATTATCTTGCATGAGAAAATCATCGCCAGTGTGAGCGCAGCCTTAGAGGCACTGCCCTGGTTGAATTGGCAAAACTTTTATATGGAGTAAAGCGGTGGTATTGTACCTGTTGGACCATAGGTGACCTGTTGTATACACTGAATGTGTCCATGGGGTATAAAAACGTTCTATTATCATACATTCAGGTGATATTTGCCAAGATTCCTTTAATTACTCTGCATTAAAAAGTATTTTAGTATATCCCACAATGTGCAGTTAAATGGAACCTGTCAGCAGATTTTTGCTATGTACGTGTATGCTGCAAGGATTAAAACACAGAATTCAGGGATGCCTGTCTACTCAAGGTACAACCTATTGTTTATTTGATATGCTTGTTTAAAGGGAACCTGTCATCACTTTTTTGCCCTATAAGCTGTGGCCACCACCACCGGGCTCTTATATACAGCATTCTAACATGCTGTATATAAGAGCCCAGGCCGCTGTGAGAACATAAAAAACACTTACCTAACAGTCGCTCGGTGGGCCTAATGGGCGTCTCCGTTGTCCGATGCGGGTGCCTCCTCTTTTGCCATCTGCATCCTCCTTCTTCTGAAGCCTGGGTGCATGACGCGTCTACGTCACACACACTCACCGGTCCTGCGCAGGCGCACTACAAAACTTTGATCTGCCCTACTCAGGACCTGAATGCCGGCGAGTGTGGATGACGTCGGACCCGTCATGCACCACGGCTTGAGAAGAAGGAGCACAATGATGGACAAAAGAGGCGGCGCCGGACAATGGAGACGTCCATTAGGCCCACCGCGCGACCGTTAGGTAAGTGTTATAAAGTGTTTTTTATGTTCTACACAGCGGCCTGGGCTCTTATATACAGCATGTTAGAATGCCCTATATAAGAGCCCGGTGGTGGTAACCGCAGCTTATAGGGTAAAAAAGTGGTGACAGGTTCCCTTTAAGCAGCAGGACTTCTCATTGTTCAGACTACAATGTCATGCACATGGTAGTCTGGCATGCCCACTGCAGTGATTAGCACTGCTCTTTCTTTAGACTTTGTACATACAGAGCCTGCTGTGGGCAGGTTAATTTTTTGAGCTCTGCTGAATTGTTAAATGTAAAAATTCTGATTGTGTCAGAACCTGCTGACAGATTTCCTTTTAAACCTGGATAACCCCTTTACGGGCTTTGTTCTTTTATCACAAAAGTCTGCAGTCTGTGACTGCAGTCTTATGAATCCTCAATGCAAGCGTAAGGTACGTGCTCACGGTCAGTATTTGCAGTGTTTTGGACGCAGCATGCTTCAGCTGCGTCTAAAACACTGCGATGTACAGTACAAGCACAGTAGACGGGATTTCTAGCAATCTCCTGCCCATTGTGCTTCTCTTTTCCACAGCAAACACTGACCTGCGGAGCGTCTCTCCAGACCACAGCATGTCAATTGTTTGCTGCGGAATCGCATGTGTCCTCCGTAGGGAGAATACAAGCAGGAGACCGCAGCACACTGAACCCTGATCATGGGCACAGTCAGCTGCGGTCTCCTGCGTTCGCCTACAGAGGATACATGTGGCCCCACCGATCAGGAGGACCCGCTGCGACCAGGACACAGTGAGTTCTGATCGTAGGCACATACCGTAATGAGAGAGGCTGCACACGTCTAGTTGGAATGTGGTCGGGAGTATGTAATTGCATACTTGTGGTCACATGACCTTTTAATCTCGCCACTGGAGAATCCCCACATTATGCACTGCACAGACTGACTACAGACGTTCGTGATATACCTGGACAACCCCTTTAAGGGCTTTGTTCTTTTATCACGAAAGTCTGCAGTCACTCTGTGTGACTGCAGATTTATGAATCAATACAAGTATAATGAGCGACGCTGCACACGTCTAGTTGGAATGTGATCAGGAGTATGTAATCACATACTTGTAGTCACAAGACCGCTCGATCTCGCCACCGGAGAATTCCCACACTGTGCCCTGCACGCGATGTGAAGATTCACCAGTCTGCAGTCACACAGACTGACTGCAAACTTTTGTGATAAACCTGAAAAACCTTGTTTAGGCTCACAAGTCCATGCAAAACATTGATGTTTTGCATGGCTGTGTTGAAGGTTCATGCCCATCCGTGTGCCGTGATTTTGGCACACTAGCATTCACCATGTGCTATCTGTGAGAGCACACGGAGAGCAGGACCTTTTACTCACCTGTCCCTGGCACTACTGTCCCCAGTGCTGATGTCTCCTGCACTGATGTCTCTGGCACTGCTGCTTCCGGGTCCACAGTGCAGTAAATATTTATGGGCATAATGAGCGGGCTTGGAAGCAAGTGACAGCAGCGCTGGAAACAGGTGAGTACAGAAAATCATTTTATTTCAAAGACCCATGTTTTCTCCGGTATGTGTCACATGGATCACACCACTGTGTGGTCCGTGTGACATCAGTGCTGTCGGAGAAAACCGGACTTATCTCCATACGGACACACAGCCATGAAAATACTGATGGGGCGCAAACCCATCGATTTTAATGGGTCTCCGTATGTCCATGTCTCAAGTACTTATGAAAATAGACATTATACGTACCAGAATCAGTGTCGTGTGAAGGGGGCCTTAAACGTGTTGGGAGTCAGAAAAAAAACAGCTCCACCCTTATTCACGCCTGACTATGTCTGGAATTACAGCTCAGCCCTATTCACTATATCACAAATGATCCACCTATCAGATGCAGCTCATAGACATATGTCTTTAAAATTATTCTGTTAGCACAAAATGACTGTTCAAACCAAGCACAAGCTCTCGGTGCACCCCTGGTGTGGCCAAACAGCTTAGTGCACCTTCCCACCTACTTTATTTCCATATATCTCCACATTTTTGTAAAATCAGAGCTGTCAATCAAAGAAGAGAAGGGCTGAGAAAGATGGAAGTCAAGTCGGGGGGAAGGTGAAGAATGCTTTGGTCAAGCCAAGGGTGCACCGAGCACCTGTGCTTGGTTTGAACAGTCATTATGTGCTGATGGACACCCTTTAATCTCCTTTTAGGCATTCTAGTAAGTGGGATTGACCCATGGTCTGCGATCCCTGACATTTCCTCTTATGTCTGCCAAAACAAGCCAAGCTTCTTGAGAAACTGCACCCTGACAATTGTTTATTTTATGAGTCTATCTGTTCTAAGTCAATCTCTTATCTGTAAGAGCGTATGTAGTGTACTGGCAAGGAGCAGCCACTCCGGATATGTTATGGAAATGCTGCCATACGGTGCCAACTATTCACGGTCCGGGTTTATTTATTGGCTTACTTTTTAAGTCTCCCAATCACCTTCACACTAAATTGTCTTGTTGGTTTATTAAAGGGAACCTGTCACCACTTTTTCGGCCTATAAGGCTGCTTTCATACATCCGTTTTTTGCAGTGCGGCTCAATCCGGCTCAAAAACCTATGCAACGGATGCGGCGAAAAAAACTGATCCGTTGCATAAGCTTTTCCATGCGGCCCGTCTGTTTTTTGACGGATGCGGCTTGATACTGAGCATGTGCAGTGCAAAAAACCGCATGCGGCGGCCGGATGCGGTTTTTGCAGCAGGACGCCGCATCCAGCATCCATAGGCTTGCATTGTAAATTGCGCCGGATCCGCACAAAAAAACGTGCCAGGCAACGTTCCATCCGGCCGCCGCATAGGCTAAATATGCCGCATCCGGCAAAAACAGGACGCAATGCAAGGCCATGCAGCACAATACGGCGCTAATGCAAGTCTATGCGGAAAAAACGCAACCGGTGGCAAAAAAGGGATGCGTTTTTTCTGCAAAGCACCGTATTGTGCTGCACTGCAAAAACCGGATGTGTGAAAGCAGCCTAAGCTGCGGCCACCACCACCGGGCTCTTATATACAACATTCTAACATACTGTATATAAGAGCCCAGGCCAGGGGTATAACATAAACACTTTATAATACTTACCTAACGGTTGCGCGGTTGGCCATTTGGGCGTCTGCAATGTCCGGTGCCGGCGCCGCCTCTTTTGGTCATCTTTGTTCTCCTTCTCTAGCCGTGGTGCATGACGCGTCCAATGTCATCCACTCTTGCCGGCATTCAGGTCCTGCGCAGGTGCACTTTGGTCTTCTCTGAACAGGGCAGATCAAAGTATTGTAGTGCACCTGCGAGTGTGTATAACGTAGACGCATCGTGCACCCAGGCTTCAGAAAGAGGACGAAGATGGCCGAAAGAGGAGGCACCGGACAACAGAGACGCCCATATGGCCCACCGCGCGACCGTTAGGTAAGTATTATAAAGTGTTTTTTATATTATACCCCCGGCCTGGGCTGTTATATACAGCATGTTAGAATGCTGTATATAAGAGCCCGGTGGTGGTGGCCGCAGCTTATAGGCCAAAAAACTGGTGACAGGTTCCCTTTAAGTAATGCAGTCAGCCGATAAGACTATGTGACTTCAGTGTAGCTAAATCCAAAGTATGACATGCAAACCAGAGTCTCATCACATCGGAAGTGACAATGCTTTGCTGGACCCCGCCGGCAGCCAAGAAACCCTACAGAAATAACAAGTTCAATCAGGGACCCTGTATGGATTTTATTACTCTTCATAACCCTAATCTTGTTGTCAAGTCTAACAAAAATACAGATAGAGCCTCCCATGCAGTGTGTACGGAGCGTCTCAATTTCTCAATTGGTACCGTATCAACCCAATAAATTATTTTCCTATGCAAATATGCAGTAATTGATTTGCCACACTCATTTCTGCATCAGGAATTAAGCAGGAAAGTTGATGTTACATCTACTTGTCATGGGTGTGTCATATGGTTTCTGGCAATAGAAGGTCACAGCGTTTGGCTGCGAAAAATGCTCCCTGACTTTCTATTGTTCCTGCTGTTGGTATTAATTGTTTTGGGTGGCTTTCCTGCTAGGATTTAATCTCTTCTCCTTCTAACCAGCTGCTGATTATCAATATTCCCTTTGTGCTTAAATACTCCCATCTTTGCCAGACTGGTGCTGGTGATATTACTCAGTTTACTCCAGCTCTGGCTGCAAGCAGGTGGCTTGTACGCTGTAGCATCATTGCTGATCTTCTACCTGTGTCATCTGTGGATAAGTAGTTCATGCATTTTCCCCTGTGTGCCCTCCTTGTGTCCTTAGTGTTTAGTGGGGTTGATGAAGAGCTCATCCCATCCATCCCTATTTAGGGCCCAGCACTAGGGATACCTAGGGTCAGGTATCCGGCTCTGCACCTAGTTGAGAAACCTATCTAGGGTGGTGATGGACCCCAGGGACCAGCAGTAGGTTTAGTCAAGGGTCACTATCTCCCCCCCTAGACACAGGGTTCCGCTTCCCTTTTGCTTTCTACTCCCCCGTACCTAGTGTGACCCTACTAATACCTGCCAATTGTGCACATGTACCAATGCGAAAGTGAGCGGTGGGAGAATAACCCATTAAAACGCAGAAGAGGTTACACATTTTCTGGTACGGTACCTTATTGCCTCCACACACGTCAGTATTTTTGCATCAGTGTTTGTATGCCAAAGTCAAAAGTGGAACTTACAGAGAAAAACTATAACTGAAAGATTGACGTCTACTCTGTGTTTTGGAGACGCTCCTGGTTTTGGCATACAAATACTGATGAAACACTGATCAAAAACACTGATGTGTGAATGAGGACTTAGATTGTATCTATGGCTCCCTTAGGACATAAATTAAAAAACCTCTAACAGAAAAAGATAAAGCCTTACCAAACCAAGTTAGATTACCAATGTACTAGTAGAAGGCCACAGACCTCAATGATAAAGGTGGGGGCAGCACAGGTGCCAAATACTGATGGAACAACCACTGACAAAACCTACAAATTCATGCCTACTGTTACAAGTGCACACAGATGACACGCAAGTCACAGCGGGTCACCTCCCCAAATTTGGGACTGTCCCACTAGATCTACAACAGTAGGGAGGTTTGCCTGGGTGTGTCTTCCTACCACTCCCATAGCAGCATATGAATACAGATTACCGTATTTACTGTACATATGTCAAGGGTGTATCACGGGTGACAGACAGTCATGTGGTTTCTGGCAATAGAAGGTCACAGCGTTTGGCTCCGCTGAATGCTCTCTGACTTTCCATTGTTCCTGCTGTCAATATTCGTTGGTATAGGTAACTTTGCTGCTGGATTCATCTCTCCCTCTTGTGGACCCAGCAGGAGCTCGGCTTCCACCCAGCTGTTGATAATCAGTATTCTCTTTGTGCTTAAATACTCCCATCTACCCTGGACTGGTGCTGGTGATATTATTCAGTTCATTCTAGCTCTGGTTGCAACCAGGTGGCTTGTTTTCATCTGTGGCATCATTGCTGAAGCTTGCTGAATTTCTGCCTGTGTCATCTGTGGATAAGTAGTTCATACTTTACCCCCTCTGTGTCCTCATTGACAAAGAGCTCATCCCATCCATCCTATTTAGGGCCCAGCACTAGGGATACCTACGGACATAGGTGTGGAACTTATCTAGGGTGGTGAGGGACCCCAGGGACCAGCGGTAGGTTTGGTCAGGGGTCACCATCTCCCCTTTCCCGGAGAAACACAGGGTTTCCCTTCCCTTAGCTTTTGCCATTTGCTTGGTACTTCCCCGTACCTAGCGTGACACATATACAGTGCTGGCCCAATGTATTGGCACCCCTGCAATTCTGTCAGATAATACTCAGTTTCTTCTTGAAAATGATTGCAATCACAAATTATTTGGTATTATTATCTTCATTTAATTTGTCTTCAATGAAAAAAAATAAAAAAAAATTGTCATAAAGCCAAATTGGATATAATTCCACACCAAACATAAAAAAGGGGGTGGACAAAAGTATTGTCACTGTTTGAAAAATCATGTGATGCTTCTGTAATTTGTGTAATTAACAGCCCCTGTAACTTACCTGTGGCACCTAACAGGTGTTGGCAATAACTAAATCACACTTGCAGCAGGTGACATGGAGTAAAGTTGACTCAACCTCTGTCCTGTGTCCTTGTGTGCACCACATTGAGCATGGAGAAAAGAAAGACCAAAGAACTGTCTGAGGACTTGAGAATCCAAATTGTGAGGAAGCATGAGCAATCTCAAGGCTACAAGTCCATCTCCAAAGACCTGAAAGTTCCTGTGTCTACGGTGCGCAGTGTCATCAAGAAGTGTAAAGCCCATGGCACTGTGGCTAACCTCCCTAGATGTGGAAGGAAAAGAAAAATTGACGAGAGATTTCAACGCAAGATTGTGCGGATGGTGGATAAAGAACCTCGACTAACATCCAAACAAGTTCAAGCTGCCCTGCAGTCCGAGGGTACAACAGGGTCAACCCGTACTATCCGTCGGCGTCTGAATGAAAAGGGACTGTATGGTAGGATACCCAGGAAGACCCCACTTCTTACCCCGAAACATAAAAAAGCCAGGCTGGAGTTTGCCAAAACTTACCTGAGAAAGCCTAAAACGTTTTGGAAGAATGTTCTCTGGTCAGATGAGACAAAAGTAGAGCATTTTGGGAAAAACCATCAGAGTTTACAGGGAAAAAAAAGAGGCATTCAAAGAAAAGAACACGGTCCCTACAGTCAAACATGGCAGAGGTTCCCTGATGTTTTGGGGTTGCTTTGCTGCCTTTGGCACTGGACTGCTTGACCGTGTGCATGGCATTATGAGGTCTGAAGACTACCAACAAATTTTGCAGCATAATGTAGGGCCCAGTGTGAGAAAGCTGGGTCTCCCTCAGAGGTCATGGGTCTTCCAGCAGGACAATGACCCAAAACACACTTCAAAAAGCACTAGAAAATGGTTTGAGAGAAAGCACTGGAGACTACTAAAGTGGCCAGCAATGAGTCCAGACCTGAACCCCATAGAACACCTGTGGAGAGATCTCAAAATGGCAGTTTGGAGAAGACCCCCTTCACATCTCAGGGACCTGGAGCAGTTTGCCAAAGAAGAATGGTCTAAAATTCCAGCAGAGCATTGTAAGAAACTCATTGATGGTTACCGGAAGTGGTTGTTCGTAGTTATTTTGGCTAAAGGTTGTGCAACCAAGTATTAGGCTAAGGGTGCCAATACTTTTGTCTGGTCCATTTTTGGAGTTTTGTGTGAAATGATCAATGATTTCATTTTTGTTTCATTCTCTTTTGTATTTTTTCATTGCAAGCAAAATAAATTAAGATAATAATAACTAAGAATTTGTGATTGCATTCATTTTCAAGAAGAAACTGAGTATTATCTGACAGAATTGCAGGGGTGCCAATACTTTTGGCCAGCACTGTAGATTCATGGTGCTCGCTGTATTCCTATGTCAAATTTCCCATTAACAGAGTCTCTTGCCCTATCATCGCCCACATACACAAGTCCTACTGTGCTTATAACTAGGTCCAGGGCTTAATATATAGACACCAGCAGATCTGCACTCAATGTATAACCATTTTTTTATTAGTGTGTAAACCACACTTAAGTCTAGAGCATTTTTGTTTTATATCTGATGCTAGTTTCCAGTCGTCTTCCAGAGAACTTGCAAAACAATAAAATAGTTGAGGCCAACAATATAACACACATAAGAGTTACCCAACAGTTTTTATGAGTCTGACAGCTAATAAAACACAGCTATTAAATTATTCACCATCTGTTCATGTTTTTCACTTGGCATTATGTGGCAGAAAAGACTGCCAGGCCTGGTCACTAACTAACCTTGAGCCCTGTGCAAGGCTTTGATAGATACAGGCCTCGCTCAGGTTATGGTTGGCCATGAAGCCTGCACCTGCACTTTGCATTCGCTCAGATCTAGCACACCGAAATGTTTCTAAAGGCTACTTTACACACTGCGATATCGGTCCCGATATCGCTAGTGTGGGTATCCGCCCCCATGTGTTGCGCGACACGGGAAAATCGCTGCCTGTGTCGCACAACAGCCGTCACACATACTTACCTGTCCGGCAACGTCGCTGTGACAGGCGAACCGCCTCCTTTCTAAGGGGGCGGTCCGTGCGGCGTCACAGCGACGTCACTGAAGCGTCACTGAACCGCCGCCCAATAGCAGCGGAGGGGCGGAGATGAGCGGGACGTAACATCCCGCCCACCTCCTTCCTTCCTCATAGCGACCGGGAGGCAGGTAAGGAGAGCTTCCTCGTTCCTGCGGTGTCACACGGAGCGATGTGTGCTGCCGCAGGAACGAGGAACAACTTCGTTACTGCTGCAGTAACGATTTTTAAGAATGGACCCCCATGTCACCAATGAGCGATTTTGCACGTTTTTGCAACGATGCAAAATCGCTTATCGGTGTTACACGCAACGGCATCGCTAATGCGGCCGGATGTGCGTCACAAAATCCGTGACCCAACGACTCCGCATTAGCGATGTCGCAGCGTGTAAAGCCCCCTTTAGTTTGCTTTTAATTCTTACTAGAGCCAGATAAATCGAAAAAAAAAAAAATCAGTGCCCAAATGTGAACTCTTCCGCTGTATCACTGTGCACAAATCTGCACCAATATCTTTGGTTTCCAGTTCAACAAAGATTTCTTGAGGGTATATAGAAAATGCATACACTTTGGACCATATAAGATACACCACCTTAGTTCAATTTTGGAAAATCCAATAAATATGGTGATAGAGGAAATTGCGGTATTATTGGGATAGCAGTGAACCAGGGCTTCTAAGCTGTCCCTCAAGCTAGGGGGCCCTATGCTATCCCTAATCTCAGGGATACTCCTGACGGTGGAGAGGCCAGAGTCTACTTTCTGGCTCTGCACCTAGCCAGTCCTGAGCTGATTCCCCTTCCCTCAGGGAGGGATGGGACAGGAGTGTGATGAAACACACAAATAAAGACAGACAAGGGAAAACCCAAACTCTGTCACACAGCACGCACACACAAATTTAAAGACATAAAGAGATTCAGGAGGAAAAACAAGAGCAGGAAGAAAGCTAGAAAGCAACAGGGGTAAAATCCATAACTGCACCAAGCAAGGAGCACAATGTTCACCAGTAAGTCTGGAGCACTACATCTCACAGACCAAAATAGTATAAACTATAGCTGGCATGGGTGGAAGGTTTCCATCAGCATAAATAGGAGGTGAGCAGATGTGATTGGCCTCCCCACAACATGTGACCAAAGGAGCAAATAAACCAGCAGAGATTAAAGGCCCAGTCACACACAACGACTTACCATTACCAGCGATCCCGAAAACGATGCAACCTGATAGGGATCGCAGGTAAGTCGTTGGGAGGTCACAGGTGAGATGTCACACAGTCAGATCTTACCAGCGATGCAGGAACAATACAGGTCGCAGAAGCGACCTGTATAACGATCTCAGCAGTCACTGTGACCCTGTCACACAGTGTCAAACACAGCGATGTGTCCTGCACAGCAGGACATTGCCTTTGAAGAAAATGGCCTGGACCATTCTGCAACGACTAGAGATCTCACAGCAGGGGCCTGATCTCTGGTAGGTATCACACATAGCAAGAGCGCTAACGGGATCGCTACTGCGTCACAGAAACCGTGACTCAGCTGCGATCTCGCTAGCGATCTCGTTATGTGTGACGGTACCTTAACTCTTGCTAGTCTGCGTATGAACCACACAGCAGGTTAATGCCTGAGTCTCCCTGTTTTGATCTGACTCACCAGAGAAACCATCGGGTGGAGTGTCAGAATCTGCAATCTGAACAGTGCCCAATACCGCCATGACAGTCGGCAAAGTCTGTGGAAAACTCAGTGTGATAATTACTGGCCTTAATGGAGCTTTTCCATCTGCGATTTTCTGGTGCGAGTGCGATCCGATGCAAAATCAGATTGCACTCGCACCAGTGTTAAACTATGTGACCATGCCATCCTGGGCGTTTTTTCAACTGACAACTTTTCTTCACTGAACAATCCCAATAATTGCTTGATGGATGATTTCCTTTTAAAGGGATTGTCCACTACTTTTACCTTGATGGCCAATCCTTAGGATAGGTCATCTACAGTTAGGTCCAAAAATATTTGGACAGTGACACAATTTTCGCGAGTTGGGCTCTGCATGCCACCACATTGGATTTGAAGTGAAACCTCTACAACAGAATTCAAGTGCAGATTGTAACGTTTAATTTGAAGGTTTGAACAAAAATATCTGATAGAAATTGTAGGAATTGTACACATTTCTTTACAAACACTCCACATTTTAGGAGGTCAAAAGTAATTGGACAAATAAACCAAACCCAAAAAAAATATTTTTATTTTCAATATTTTGTTGCGAATCCTTTGGAGGCAATCACTGCCTTAAGTCTGGAACCCATGGACATCACCAAACGCTGGGGTTTCCTCCTTCTTAATGCTTTGCCAGGCCTTTACAGCCGCAGCCTTCAGGTCTTGCTTGTTTGTGGGTCTTTCCGTCTTAAGTCTGGATTTGAGCAAGTGAAATGCATGCTCAATTGGGTTAAGATCTGGTGATTGACTTGGCCATTGCAGAATGTTCCACTTTTTTGCACTCATGAACTCCTGGGTAGCTTTGGCTGTATGCTTGGGGTCATTGTCCATCTGTACTATGAAGCGCTGTCCGATCAACTTTGCGGCATTTGGCTGAATCTGGGCTGAAAGTATATCCCGGTACACTTCAGAATTCATCAGGCTACTCTTGTCTGCTGTTATGTCATCAATAAACACAAGTGACCCAGTGCCATTGAAAGCCATGCATGCCCATGCCATCACGTTGCCTCCACCATGTTTTACAGAGGATGTGGTGTGCCTTGGATCATCTGCCGTTCCCTTTCTTCTCCAAACTTTTTTCTTCCCATCATTCTGGTACAGGTTGATCTTTGTCTCATCTGTCCATAGAATACTTTTCCAGAACTGAGCTGGCTTCATGAGGTGTTTTTCAGCAAATTTAACTCTGGCCTGTCTATTTTTGGAATTGATGAATGGTTTGCATCTAGATGTGTACCCTTTGTATTTACTTTCATGGAGTCTTCTCTTTACTGTTGACTTAGAGACAGATACACCTACTTCACTGAGAGTGTTCTGGACTTCAGTTGATGTTGTGAACGGGTTCTTCTTCACCAAAGAAAGTATGCGGCGATCATCCACCACTGTTGTCATCCGTGGACGCCCAGGCCTTTTTGAGTTCCCAAGCTCACCAGTCAATTCCTTTTTTCTCAGAATGTACCCGACTGTTGATTTTGCTACTCCAAGCATGTCTGCTATCTCTCTGATGGATTTTTTCTTTCTTTCAGCCTCAGGATGTTCTGCTTCACCTCAATTGAGAGTTCCTTAGACCGCATGTTGTCTGGTCACAGCAACAGCTTCCAAATGCAAAACCACACACCTGTAATCAACCCTAGACCTTTTAACTACTTCATTGATTACAGGTTAACGAGGGAGACGCCTTCAGAGTTAATTGCAGCCCTTAGAGTCCCTTGTCCAATTACTTTTGGTCCCTTGAAAAAGAGGAGGCTATGCATTACAGAGCTATGATTCCTAAACCCTTTCTCCGATTTGGATGTGAAAACTCTCATATTGCAGCTGGGAGTGTGCACTTTCAGCCCATATTATATATATAATTGTATTTCTGAACATGTTTTTGTAAACAGCTAAAATAACAAAACTTGTGTCACTGTCCAAATATTTCTGGACCTAACTGTATGTCTGATAGGCTGGAGTCTGACACCCCATACCCCCGCCGATCAGCTGTTTTTGGTCTCAGCGGCGGTAGCAGGTAGCCGGAAATGCTCAGCTCCAGCGCTGCTCCGTCTTCTGATAATGGCCATGGTCGGGTACCGCACATCCACCCCCTATTGATCTAAATGGGATCTATGTCTTATCGGCCGGGACCTGACACCCTGCACCCTTAGTGATCAGCTGTTCTCGGTCCCGCCGGCAGCAGCCAGAAATGCTGAGCTCCGGCACTGCTCAGTCTTCTGATAATGGCCATGGTCAGGCACTACCCATCCGCCTCCTACTGATCTGAATGGGATCTATATCTTATTGGCTAGGGTCCGACACCCTGCACCCTTGCCGATCAACTGTTCTCGGTCCCGCCGGCGGCAGCAGGCAGCCGGAAATGCTCAGCTCCGGCACTGCTCCGTCTTCTGATAGTGGCCATGGTTTGGTACTGCACATCCACTCCCTATTGATCTAAATGGGATCTATGTCTTATCAGCCGGGGTCTGACATCCTGCACCCTCACCGATCAGCTGTTCTCGGTCCCGCCGGCAGCAGCCAGAAATGCCGAGCTCCGGCACTGCTCAGTCTTCTGATAATGGCCATGGTCAGGTACTACCCATCCGCCTCCTACTGATTTGAATGGGATCTATATCTTTTGGCCAGGGTCCAACACCCTGCACCCTTGCCGATCAACTGTTCTCGTTCCCAGCAGCAGGCAGCCGGAAATGCTCAGCTCCGGCACTGTTCCGTCTTGTGATAGTGGCCATGGTTGGGTACTGCACATCCACTCCCTATTGATCTAAATGGGATCTATGTCTTATCAGCCGGGGTCTGACATCCTGCACCCCCACCGATCATCTGTTCTCGGTCCCGGCGGCGGCAGCAGGCAGCCGGAAATGCTCAGCTCCAGCACTGCTCTGTCTTCTGATAATGGCCATGGTCGGGTACTGCACATCCGCCTCCCATTAATCTGAATGGGAGGCAGATTTACAGAACCCGGTCACAGTCACTATCAGAAGACGGAGCAGCTCCGGAACTGAGCATTTTTGGCTCCCTGCTGCCGGGACGAAGAACAGCTGATCGGCAGGGGTGCCTATTGTCGGACCTCGGCCGATTAGACATTGATGACATATCCTAAGGAAAGGCCATCAATGTAAAAGTAGTGGATAATCCCTTTAAATATACAATTTGATGCCCTCTGCTGCGTTTCTCTGTTGACCTGGGCACTATAAATATATGGATATCGTGTGTGACGCCCTGGGCAAGCCAGGGGTCACAGGTCATAACACCACCACACCCTACACCCCGGATAGGTACACCGAAGCTACACCAAAAATCCTTGTTGCCTTCCTCCAGGGGCTGATGTCCACACCAGGGGGTGGGCCAGGCGGTTGGCTCCGCCCACCGAGGAGTTCACAGTCCTGGAGGCGGGAAAACCAGGCAGATTGAGTTTGGAGAGTTCAAAGTGAGAGGAAGGAGAAGGAGGACAGTGAGAGTAGTGACAGAGAAAGTGACAGCTGAGAAAGCCTGAAGTTGGTCCGGGTGTGTGCCCCGGACTGAGACTGCAAGGTCAGCAGACGGCGGTGACCGTCTGCAGGAGAGGCTGATCGGAGGTTGCCGAAAGGACCGTGGACGGGTGGTGGCACGGCGGTACCGGAGCGGTATACGAAGAGAAGCCAGCACCATTGGCAGGGGCCTTTCGGATCTCGGCAAGGCTAGGAGTCGCCGTGAATTTGCCAAATCCGTCAGTGAAGGGGACCTCCTGGGTCTCCCAACAACTAAGTCCCGATTGAAGGCAACAGTCCAACCGTAGGAGAGAGACACCGCCACCGCCAGGGCACCATTCTCTCAGGGCCAGCGCCTGCGGGCAAAGAGGGGCTCCTCCGGCCCATATCCAAGCCGGGGAGTGGGTTACCGGTGGGAACCCATCGCTACCAACAGTTCATTAGGTGCAGGGACAGAGACCGTCACCGTCAACTACCGGGGAAAAGCAACAGCAGCCGTCCATGGGAACCGTCTTTCCAGCCGTGTGTTTTACCGAGAACTGTGTCACCGTCTCAGGCTGAGTGAGTACCACCGTGCCGTGAGGCACAGCGCTGCCCCCGCAACCCTGCACCTCACCGGGCCCTGCACCGGCCCTGCCATCCCTCATCCCCCACCTCATCACTGGGCCCCGGGACAACCACCCCCTACCCACGGAGGGGAGAACTGACAACTTTGCTGCTCCCTGTCACCGCTCCCGGGATCCCCATACAGAGCAGCGGTGGTGTCCACACAATCACCACAACCGTGGGTGGCGTCACGGACAATAGATCCCCAAAACCAATCCCCCTTTTCACTCACGGGCGAGGAGCGCAGCTCGAGTCCCCGGGATCCGGCCCATCGCTCGAGCCACCGAGCAGCAGAGGCCGCAGCAGCAGCGGCGGCCGGACCCGAGCAGAGGGAGAGCGCAGCGTCCCCTCCTCCGCCCGCGACACGTGCATGTGGTATACATTTCCATTACACCATAGGTCTGATTGCACTGTACGGTATATGCTGGAGGCATCTGTCGGACATATTTACATAATTGCACCGTGAATCGACTCTCGGGGACAACTTTGATGTCGCCGCTTATTTAAAATGAGTTAAATGCATAAACAAATGTAATGTTCTGCACGGTGAGAAATCCTGGATACTCTGTCTCTACACTAAAGGAAACCGCTCACTCAGCTTTTTGGATGCGTGTCCTTGAGCCTCTGAAGCTGCTGGTTACCATTGTAAAGCGTATAATTAAATTCTTAAATGATGTATTGGAGCGCAGCCTACCCCCAGCCTGGAAAGCTGATTTTGCAACATGTAAAACCATTCTTATAAAATTATACTGTTGTCACAGAACTAGAAACATATGAAGATATGTGGGGCCAAAAAAATAATATATTACTAAATGAAGACCCCTGAATTTAACACATTGGATTTGTCCCTACAGCAAATGAGTATGTAAGACTCTGATTCTACTTTTGCTAGAAATAGCCCTCCGAAAAGTAACCAAATATGAGCAATAATGTGTATTGGGGTCTTAAATTGGTATTCTCTAGTTGTCTCATGAGCAACTCAGAGCAATGCAGTCTCTCTACTTCCTGGTTTCTGGGAAGGCGGGTTCTCTTCTTGATTGACAGTACTGGTGAATAGCAGAACTATAAAGCTCAGTACAAGTTTTGCTGTAACATATTCAGCTATCAATTATTTGTTCTGAGTCTACACTGCTATCACGGTATTTACATATAGCACATAACTCCGGACAGTGAAAGCCGTAATTAGGAGACATGCTCTGAAAGCTGCAAGCCTGTGGATTTTGCAAGATTTATAATAGCAGCTCCTCATAAGCTGAGAGGGAGGTGAGCAGTTAACTGTATACAAATCAATGGGTAGGAGAAGTGGCTGGTAGGTTAGGAGTTAGTGAGCAGTTAACTGTATACAAATCAATGGGCTGGAGGAGAAGTGGCTGGTAGGTTAGGAGTTAGTGAGCAGTTAACTGTATACAAATCAATGGGCTGGAGGAAAATGGCTAGTAGGTTAGGAGTTAGTGAGCAGTTAACTGTATACAAATCAATGGGTAGGAGAAGTGGCTGGTAGGTTAGGAGTTAGTGAGCAGTTAACTGTATACAAATCAATGGGTAGGAGAAGTGGCTGGTAGATTAGGAGTTAATGAGCAGTTAACTGTATACAAATCAATGGGCTGGAGGAGAAGTGGCTAGTAGGTTAGGAGTTAGTGAGCAGTTAACTGTATACAAATCAATGGGCTGGAGGAGAAGTGGCTGGTAGATTAGGAGTTAATGAGCAGTTAACTGTATTCAAATCAATAGGCTGGAGAAGAAGTGGTTGGTAGGTTAGGAGTTAGTGAGCAGTTAACTGTATACAAATCAATGGGCTGGAGGAGAAGTGGCTGGTATGTTAGGAGTTAGTGAGCAGTTAACTGTATTCAAATCAATAGGCTGGAGAAGAAGTGGCTGGTAGGTTAGGAGTTAGTGAGCAGTTAACTGTATAAAAATCAATGGGCTGGAGGAGAAGTGGCTGGTATGTTAGGAGTTAGTGAGCAGTTAACTGTATTCAAATCAATAGGCTGGAGGAGAAGTGGCTGGTAGGTTAAGAGTTAACCTCTTTCCTGGAATATAGTTACTGGGCACACTGGACGACGGTTTGTCCACGGACTAGTGACTGAGCTTCATGAAACCAGCTATACATTATGTACGATAAAAGCTCTCACTGCAGGGGAGTGACTCCAGAAAGAAAAAGCAAGTCAATTGCAAACTTATTCTCATTCTATCTAATTAAAGCAATTTAATAACTTAAGAATGCCCCTTTAAGGAGGGACATCTGGTCCACTGATTAAGATTAAACACTATTAAAGGGAATCTGTCACCAAGTGTTTGATCCCCCATTTGAAAGCAGCATAACAGGGACAGAGATCCTGATTTCAGCGATGTGTCACTTACAGGGCTGTTTGCTGTCTTTTTGATAAAATCAATGTTTTCTCTGCTGTAGATGTAGCAGTTATACAGAGGTCATCAATATGCTGGACTACCTGCAGCACACCAAATAGTCCTGTAATGATAATCTCCTGCTGATTAATCAGTGATTTTATCAAAACTATACTAAGCAGCCCAGTAAGTGACACATCACTGGAATCAGGATCTCCGCCCCTACATTATGCTGCTCTCAGATTAGGTGGCAAAACTTGGTGACAGAAACACAGTAACAAAAACCTCATAGAAACGACACAGACAAGGGAGAGCGAAAACTTGTACACACTGCACTCAAACATAAAGGAGAGACAATATGTGTACAGCGGAATAAAGAAAAAGGAAGTAAGCACATAACAGGGGAACAACCACACCACTCAAAATCGCAACTACAGATCACCATAAACAGGTTTACCACTAAGACCGGAATCGCTGAAGCTATAATCGGCGCTGTGTAGCAAGGTCCAGAATCTTATATAGGGAGGAGACGGCTGTGACAGGTAATTAGCAACCTTAGCTCCTAGCAGAGTTCCCCAGGTCAGCAGGACTGAGGAAGAGAGCACATGAAACAGCCGACGCCCAGCTCTGGCTGAACAACTAGGAGACATCAGGTTGCCTGTCAGGCTCTGCAGTGTGAACAGAGCCTGACACCGCCATGACAAATAATGAGTCCTGAACACCACATGACACTCACTTTTTGCTGCCATCACAATCACAACATAAGCAGGCAAAGCCCCCCTGCTGTCTGCTTTACAATGCTTTTTAATCCGGATTTAGGCAATTCTTTCTGACATCACCAAACAAATCTATATGGAAAAAGTGACAAGCGAAGATCTGCCTTCTAATGCAGGGATCATTAATGGTTAATTTATTAGCATTGCTATTTGCAGAGGAAAAAAAAATGAATTCGCATTATGTTGATGAGATATAGGGATTAAACATATGGTCGTTATATTATCATGTAAATAAGAAATTGTACATATGCTAATCAGGGTGAGTCATCCCGTATATATTCCACTCACTGTCATAAGCTTATTAATGTGTGGCTTGTTCCTGGCAGCCAGTATAAATGACAGTGTGCTGATAAAAACTCGTTAACCCAGAAACATGCAGTGTTAACAGCGGAGCTAGTTATTCCAGTCATCTAACCCACATCGCACCGAGCAATGTCATAAAAATGAAAGGTGTCACCAAGGTCCGATCTACAACACCACTGCAGGAAACGACACCAATGTACTCTTCACATTCAATCTATAATTAAAGAGAAAGTCATAGCAATAAATTAAACAATCCGTTAGCGCCAATTAAACAATCCGTTAGCGCCAATTAAACAAAGGAGTTTATAGCACAGTGACTGTTCAAACCAAGCACAAGCGCTAGGTGCACCCTTATGCGGGCTTTACACGAGACGATATATTGTGCGATATGTCGTCGGGGTCACGGTTTTCGTGACGCACATCCGGCATAGCGCACGACGTCTTCTCGTGTGACACATCTGAGCGACGAAGTATCGCTCACAAATCGAGAGTCGTGTACTCGTCGTTAACTTTCATAATCTCGTTTATTTTCATGGGTGCAGGTTGTTCATCGTTTCTGTGGCATCACACATTGCTCCATGTGACACCACGGGAACGATGAACCCAGCGTACCTGCGTCCCACGGCACCCGCCAGCTTAATGGAAGGAAGGAGGTGGGCGGGATGCTTACATCCCGCTCATCTCCGCCCCTCCGCTTCTATTGGCCGGATGTCATGTGACGTCGCTGTGACGCCAAACGTCCCTCCCACTTCAGGAAGTGGACGTTTGTCGCCTACAGCGAGGTCGTCCGGAAGGTAAGTGCGTGTGACGGGGGTTAAACGAGTTTTTGCACCACGGGCAGCGATTTTCCCGTGACGCAAAAACGACGGGGGCGGGTACGATCGCTCGTGCTATCGCACGAGAGATCGACTCGTGTAAAGCAGGCTTTAGTGTGACTAAACAGTTGAGTGCACATTCTCACCTACTGGTTAATAAGGAACAGCGCAGGGTCTCGAGTCTGAGGGACATCCTAGGGGGCCCCTGTCCTGTCATTATACACCTCACGATATTCACAACTCTAAAGGCCTCGTCACACGCAGCGATATCGCTAGCGAGCATACCCGCCCCCGTCGTTTATGCGTCATGGGCAAATCGCTGCCCGTGGCGCACAATATTGTTCGGAGCTTCACACGGACTTACCTGCCTAGCGACGTCGCTGTGGCCGGCGAACCGCCTCCTTTCTAAGGGGGCGGTTCGTGCGGCGTCACAGCGGCGTCACTAAGCAGCCGCACAATAGAAGCGGAGGGGCGGAGATGAGCTCCCGTGACATCCCGCCCACCTCCTTCCTTCCTCATTGCCGGCGGCCGCAGGTAAGCTGTAGTTCGTCGTTCCCGAGGTGTCACACATAGCGATGTGTGCTGCCACGAGAACAACGAACAACCTGCGTCCTCAACAATCAACGATTTTTTTTAAAATGAACGACTTGTCAATGATGGATGATTTGTTGAGTATTTTCCATCGTTAACGGTCGTTCGTTGGTGTCACACGCAACAACGTCACTAATGATGCCGGATGTGCGTCATGGAATCCGTGACCCCGGCGATATATCGTCAGATACGTCGTTGCGTGTGACAGGGCCTTAACTTTACAGGAACAAGAAGAGAGTGGTGAAAGAAAACCAGTACGTCATACCCATGTGACTAGAAGGGGCGGGGCCTCAGCAAACAGAAAAATGTTGCTTCCTGGTATCAGCTTTGTTGGCTGAGGCCCCACCCCTTCTGGTCACATGGGTATGACCTCACACAGGTCCTGCTAGTGAAAAGTTAAATCGATTGTATAAGACTTATGCTAATTCTAACAGGGGGAGGGGATAAGTATGCATACCCCCAGATATTATCTGATCCTCAGCTGCTGTCAATCACGAAGCTGCCAATTTTATAAACTTTACTTTCTTGGATTTCAAAACCTAAACATCCGAGCTGACCACTACAGGTATGTATAGACTCAGCCTGATAGTGCCAGTATAGCACTGGCTTTAGGTTATATACGAAAATCCTGGTGATTGGTTCCCTTTAACAACAGACAAAAAGTTGTTGTGTTTGCAGAACTGTTTTTGCTAATGGATCTCTCCATGATTCATTCTATCGGATGATTACAGGACATGTGAACTCAGCCTGAAAGTGGAAGATCAGGAGTCAGACTGTCCCTACAGTTGTAATCTAAATAATTAGTGTTGCTGTTTTCACTAAAAAATAAAAAAAATTACAAAATTTAGTATTTCTGGAATTCCACTGACCTGAAGAATCATGTTGCCAGGTAATTCTTACCACACAATGACTGTCACAAAAACAAAACCCTATTCTGGTAAAAGCACCCAGATGAGTTAGTAGTCCAGACTCATCCGCAGAGTATTGGCTGTCACATGGTAATCTCTGTAGTCAGGCAGCCAATCCAATTTTTCCAGGAAGATCTACAATAGAGTTGGATTTTGCAGGCTGCTACCAATAATGACGAAGGAAGACTGTGATGATAAAAATGACTTTGGTATTCATGAACTTAACCTATACCTACAGACACTAAAATATTGGCATTCAGATCCCCCCAGGCCACCAGGGATCAGCTGTACCAGTATATCTATAATTATTAACTGGATTGCCTGCTGTCACGAGGTATGTACCGATGAAAAAGGGGTTCCTAAGCTGACCCTAATACTCTGGCCCTTTCGCTGTCCATTATCTCGAAGGTAGGCTCGATGGTGGCCTGGTTCGAGCCCCCAGTGTGACCCTGTCTCCTGTCCGAGCCCTGATACTACCCCCCCTACCCAGGGAGCAGGCTGGAAGCCCAGTAACTAGAACCCCTCAAATCAGCACAGACAAAGGTAAACAAAAACTCGTGCACACTGCACTCAAATAGAAAGGAGGGACAGCATGTGAACTGGGGAGCAACACAAAAGGGGTAGGAAATAAATGCACAACTGGAGGACACACACCACACAGAACTGCAACCTGTAGATCACCATAGAACTGGAAAACCACAGTAACCGAGGTATCAGAAGCTATATCCGGCACTCAACCCCAGAAACCAGAACCATACAAAGGGTGAAGGCGGCTGAGGATAGTAATCAGCAGCCTGAGCTTCCAGCAGATGATTACAGCAGTGAAGCTAGAACCAGCAAATGCCCAAGACAGACTGTGCAACTTAGGCTACTTTCACACATCCGGTTTGAGCAGTGCGGCTCAATCCGGCTGTGAAACCTATGCAACGGATGCGGTGAAAATACCACATCCTTTGCATAAGTTTTTACATGCGGCCCGTCCATTTTTTTCCGGTTGCGGCATGCTACTGAGCATGCGCAGTGGAAGAAACCGCATGCGGCGGCCGGATGCGTTTTTTCCCGCATCGCGCCGCATCCGGCGTCCATAGGCATGCATTGAAAAATGCGCCGCAGCGGCCGGATGCAGCGCAATGCGTTTTTTTTTTTGCCGGAGCAAAAAACGTTGCAGGCAACGTTCCATCCGGCCGCGGCATCGGCTAAATATGCCGCATGCGGCAAAAAACGGACCGAATGCAAGCCCATGCGGCACAATACGGCACTAATGTAAGTCTATGCAAAAAAAACCGCAACCGGCGGCAAAAAAAATGGTTGCGGTTTTTCTGCAGAGCGCCGTATTGTGCCGCAGAGCAAAAACCGGATGTGTGAAAGTAGCCTACGGGATTCCAGGCTGCATGTCGGACTCTGCAGTGTGAACGGAGTGCGACGCAGCCATGACACCCAACGAGAGCAACGCAGAACACTGCATAACACTGCTTAGGGAAACATCTAAATCAAAATTCATTTAAAAAATGAGTCTTATTATTCTTATACTCAGGAATGACTAGTTAAGGAATACTCCTGTATATGACTTTAGTCGCTTTCATCTATGATCCAGGTACATTTTACTAGTGAGAAAATCCTGTATGATCAAAATGACAGAATATCCAAACAATGTATATTCTTTTATCGCTTTCCAAAGGGATATAACGTAATTAGAAAATACAAGAATGCATACATTAAAACCTAAGAAATTAGAAATTTCCAGGATTCGGAGCCGAGTCTGCCAACTGTTCAGGGGATTAATTGTGTGCGTGCTCGGCTATTATCACCGCCCAGCGCAGATAGGCTATATTATGGAAATATGGCAAATTAACATTTTTCTCACAGTTCACAGATTTGTAAGCTCGCTAGACTCCCCGTAGGAGGACAGAGCTTCGGGGGAATTATACATTTGTGACAAGAGATGATGTGGATGTTTTAATTATTTCTTTGTATTTATTTATAGACCTGACAGTATGCAGAAAAAACACATAAAAATCAGTTCATGTAAAAATCTACAGAAGGTAAGTGGTAAAAGTTGTGATGTTCCAGCCTATAGGAATAAAGTCCTACAGAATCAATATCAAAGCCATATACTTCTAATGTAACAGACCAGAAGTACCGCTGTAAAGTAGCTCTGTTCGTGGTAGCCAGGCAGCTTTTAATAGGGCTTCAACGGAATATAAATTAAGCAGGATACGCTGTCTAGCAAGAGGAAACCTGATCTTCACCCTCTAACACCTATACATTGAACTGGGCTTGCACAGGGTCCCCTAGGTTGAGTTGTGAAGCCCTAGCAAAACCAGGTAGTCACAAATAGGCCCCCACACAACACCTTTCCCTCACTTAGGAACCACACAGCCGACCTGAAACCCTAGTCACCCCCCGTTAGGGAAAGATAGACACACCAGTGGGCGGGACCAGGTGGTTGGGCACGCCCACCCAGGGGTCTAGACAGCCCGAGGCAGGAAAACAAGTAGTTGAGTTTGTAGTTCATTTTGAGAGAAGGTGGGCTGGAGCTAGGTGCAGCTCCAGCAGAGGAGGTTCAAATTGAACGGTGCCAGGGTTGGAGCCCTGGTGCCTCTGGCTAGGTGGCAGACGGTGGTCTCCGTCAGCAGGAGACGGGAAGACGGCTCGGCAGAACGGAGGTGGACCGGGATAGGGTTGTAGCCCGCCGGTACCGACACGGGGAACCGACCCGGAAACCAGAGCACAAAGGGGGGTACTCGGACCCTGAAGCCAGGACCGGAAACCAGCGGCCTGGTTGATTAACCGATTGAGGCCAGGACTAGAGGTTCTGTCCCACCCAAAGTCCCTCATAGAAGACAACAGCCCACCGATAGGGATAAGAGGTCAACGCCAGGGCCCATAGATCCAACGGGCCAGCGTCTGCGGGCACGGCTCCTTAGGCCACATCCAGCCGGGAGCGGACTTCTGAGTTCCAGACTAGGTAGTCCACCATACACAAAGTCAGTGCAAGTGCAGTGCAAAGTGCAAGTGCAGTGTCAGTGCAAAGTCAGAGGAAAAGGACAGAGATCACCAGCCTGAGTGGGGAAGACCTGAATGCAACCGGCCGCGGCGGCCGGCCACCAGCACCTTGGTTTACCAAAGACTCGTGTGGTTCATTTACTGTGAGTAACGTTCCCCTGTTGTTGCCATACCCTACACCAAGACACCGGGCCCCGGGGCATCCATCCCAACCCACGGAAGGGTTAACATCCAGCTGCCGCTACATCTCCCCCGGGAGCCCCATAACAGCAGCGGTGGTGTCTCACCTCACCACACACCGTGGGTGGCGTCACGAACTTAATACGGCCTAGCCCGTACATCTACGTCCCCCCATTTATTTCGGCGTGCCCGCGAGACCCCCGGGTCCGGAGACCTTCAAGCCACCCCCCGTAGGAGGTCTGGATCCGAGCAGCGGCGGCTGCTGGCACGGGGCGGCACAGGGTCGCAGAGTGGCTGCTGTCTGGTGAAGCAGGCTGGCAGAGCAAGAAAGGGTCATATCTGGGTCAAAAATGGCGCACTAAGAAAGCTAAGCCAGAATTAGCAGGGAGATGTAAAAAAAAGAAAAATCCAAGGTCAGCAAATGAATAACATATAGGATCAGGACAGAAGAGGTGCAGGGATGAACCAGGGTCGGGTACAACCTATAACTGGCAATGGAAAAAGGAAGCTAGGGGTTTATATAGTGGGAGGTCCCACTCCAGGCTCAGAGCAGAGAGTTAACAAGAAAACCATATCTGTAATTAACCCACTAGCTCCCTGGCTGGACAGTATTATAAGTCCCAATATGCTACACAGAACTGCTGCCTTGATAATGTAGGGGATGAACAGCTCACAAAAGCGTCTGACCAGCAAAACATACTGTGTCTGGTCTATGGATTCCTGCAGTCTAGGTAATGCACATTGGGGAAAAAAGAATACAAAGACAGCTACCTTCCAATGGATGGCACCCAAAAGACAGCTTTCTGTCATATGGACGAGCGCTATGTTGCATACTTTTTTTCCCAGGAAGCCTTGCCTGGCCTATAAGACTCCCTATGTCATCATGAAACTCCTTTAGCAAAAACAAAGCTCTTTCATGAAGCCAACACGTACCAAGAACCGTGAAGCAGCTGTTTAAAGATGGGGTGCTCTTCCTTTTTGAGGAGGCTTTAGATTATTTGATTAGTCATGTTAAAGGGGCAACTATTCACTTAGGCTAATTTGACACTTCCAACTTTCATGGCTCAAGCACAAACTGATTTGTGAACCAGCCACGGGTCTCTTGACCCAATCTCATATATGCTTAAGCTGTTAAGTTTAAGTTAAAGGGAACCTTTCACCAGTTTTGGGGCCTATATGCTGCGGCCACCACCCGTGGACTCTTATGTACAGTATTCTAACATGCTGTATATAAGAACCCAGGCCGCTGTGTAGAACGTAAAAATCACTTTATAATACTCACCTAACGTTCGGTGTGGAAGAGTTGGGCCATAATGCGTCTCCGTTCTCCGGTGCCGGCGCCTCCTCTTTTGGCCATCTTCATCCTTCTTCTGAAGCCTGTGTGCATGGCGCGTCCAACGACATACACACTCGCCAGTCCCGCGCAGGCGCACTACAATACTTTGATCTGTCCTGCTCAGAGCAGATCAAAGTGCGCCTGCTCAGGACCTCGATGCCAGCTAGTGTGGATGACGTAGGACGCGTCATGCACCCGGGATTCAGAAGAAGGACGACAAAGATGGCCGAAACAGAAGGCGCCGGCACCAGAGAACGGAGACGCCTATATGACCCAACTCTACACAGCGGCCTGGGCTCTTATATACAGGATGTTAGAATGCTGTATATAAGAGTCCACTGGTGGTGGCCGCAGCTTATAGGCCCCAAAACTGGTAACAGGTTCCCTTTAACCTAAACTTTACAGCTTAATAAGAATATATGAGATTGGGTCAAGAGACTCGTGGCTGGTTCACAAATCAGTTTGTGTTTGAGCCATGAAAGTTGGAATTGTCAAATTAGCTTAAGTGAATAATTGACCCTTTAACAAAGACTCCTCAAAAAGGAAGAGCACCCCATCTTTAGACAGCTGCTTCATGGTTCTTGATACGTGTTAGCTTCATGAAAGAGCTTTGTTTTTGTTACGGGAGTTTCATGATGACATAAGGAGTCTTATAGGCCAGGCAAGGCTTCCTGGGAAAAAAAGTATGCAACATAGCGCTCGTCCATATGACAGAAAGCTGTCTTTTGGGTGCCATCCATGGAAGGTAGTTGTCTTTGTATACTTTTTTCCCCAATGTGCATTACCTAGTCTGCAGGAATCCCTAGACCAGACACAGTATGTTTTGCTGGTCAGATGCTTTTGTGAGCTGTTCATCCCCTACATTATCAAGGCAGCAGTTCTGTGTAGCATATTGGGACTTATAATACTGTGCAGCCAGGGAGCTAGTGGGTTAATTCCTGATATAGTTTTCTTGTTAACTCTCTGCTCTGAGCCTGGAGTGGGACCTCACACTATATAAACCCCTAGCTTCCTTTTTCCATTGCCAGTTATAGGTTGTACCCGACCCTGGTTCATACCTGCACCTCTTCTGTCCTGATCCCATGTTTTATTCATTTGCTGACCTTGGGCATTTCCATTCTCCGGTGTCGGCGCCTCCTCTTTTGCCCATCTTTATCGTCTTTCTATTGAAGTCGGGGTGCATGACGCGTCCTACGTCATCCACACTCGCCGGCATTGAGGTCCTACGCAGACGCATTTTGATCTGCCCTGAGCAGGGTAGATCAAAGTATTGTAGTGCGCCTGCGCAGGACCGGCGAGTGTGTATGATGTAGGACGCGTCATGCACACAGCCTTCAGAAGGAGGACGAACATGGCCGACAGAGGAGGCGCCGCAACCGGAGAATGGAGACACCCATATGACCCAACTCCTCCGCACCGACCGTTAGGTGAGTATTATGAAGTGATTTTTGCGTTCTATACAGCGGCCTGGGCTCTTATATACAGCATGTCAGAATGCTGTATATAAGAGCCCACTGGTGGTAGCCGCAGCTTATAGGCCCCAAATCTGCTGACAGGTTCCCTTTAAGAGAACTGTGGCTGGATCAGACATCACTTGGACATGGACTGTGAATGTTGGATGTGAGAAACTGGCCTTATAAAGTACCTTTAAAAAGTAACACTTTTGAACAAGCGCTAATTTGTAAGGCCATTAGTTTTATAGTCCGAAGAACCTTATTTTAAAGGTAACATATCAGCAGAAAATGAACTATTTTTAAATAAAGTTATTGTGTTTGCAATGTGTACTTTTATATCACAATCTGTACTAAACAATAAAATTAGTAATTAATGTTTTATCGGATTGCATTTATCTGTGTAAAATGCAAGTGGAGCCGAGGCCTAATACAAATGATAGGCTAAAGGTCACTTTACACACAGTGACATAGCTAGCGATTGCACTCGCCCCCGTTGTTTGTGCGTCACGGGCAAATTGCTGCCTGTGGCGCACAACATCGTTAGTCCCCGTCACACATAATTACCTGCCTAGCGACCTTGTTGTGGCCGGCGAACCGCCTCCTTTCTAAGGGGGCGGTTCATTCGGCGTCACAAAGCGGGCACCCAATAGAAGCGGAGGGGCGGAGATGAGCGGGACGAACATCCTGCCCACCTCTTTCCTTCCTCATTGCCGGCGGCCGCAGGTACGGTGATGTTCCTCGTTCCTGCGGTGTCACACGTAGCGATGTGTGCTGCCGCAGGAATGACAAACAACCTGCGTCCTGCAACAGCAATGATAATCAGGAAAGTAATGACGCGTCAACGATCAGGTAAGTAATTTTGATCATTAACGGTCGTTCGTGCGTTTCACACGCAACGACGCCGCTATCGAGGCCGGATGTGCGTCACAAATTCCGTGACCCCAACGACATCTCGTTAGCAATGTCATTGCGTGTAAAGCGGCCTTAAAAGTCAGTCTAATGATGTTCCTCGTTCCTGCGGTGTCACACGTAGCGATGTGTGCTGCCGCAGGAATGACAAACAACCTGCGTCCTGCAACAGCAATGATAATCAGGAAAGTAACGACGCGTCAACGATCAGGTAAGTAATTTTGATCATTAACGGTCGTTCGTGCGTTTCACACGCAACGACGCCGCTATCGAGGCCGGATGTGCGTCACAAATTCCGTGACCCCAACGACATCTCGTTAGCAATGTCGTTGCGTGTAAAGCGGCCTTAAAAGTCAGTCTATTGCTGCTAATGTGCATGTGCATTTCCTAAAAGGACAGGAAGTTAAGGGGGGCTTTACACTCAACGACATCGCTAACGAGATGTCGTTGGGGTCACGGAATTCGTGACGCACATCCAGCCTCGTTAGCGACGTCGTTGCGTGTGACATGTATGAACGACCGCTAACGATGCAAAATACTCACCAAATCGTTGATCGTTGACACGTCGTCCATTTCCCAAATGTCGTTGATTGTTGAGGACGCAGGTTGTTCGTCGTTCCTGAGGCAGCACACATCGCTACGTGTGACACCCCAGGAACGACGAACAACAACGTACCTGTGTCCTCCGGCGACGAGGTGGGCGTGACTTCAAGGTGGCTTCTCTCCGTCCCTCCGCATCTATTGGACGCCTGCCGTGTGACGTCGCTGTGACGTCGTACGTACCGCCCCCTTAGAAAAGAGGCTGTTTGCCGCCCACAGCGACGTCACTAGGAAGGTAAGTCTGTGTGACGGCTCCTAGTGATATTGTGCGCCACGGGCAGCGATTTGCCCGTGACGCACAAATGACGGGGGCGGGTGCTTTCGCTAGCTGTTGCTGCGTGTAAAGCAGCCTTTAGAGTTTAAAATAGCCCCAAAGGCCAATGTAAAAATTGTAGTATTTCTAATTTTTTATTTTTAATATAGCTAGTAGTATTAAAAAACCTCATTATAAAACTTTAATATATTTAACTACAATAAAACTGATTTTAAACAATGGTTTATATTCTGATGATACATTCCCCTTAAACTACCTGTGAGTGTATACTGTAGAAATCTCTTGTGAGGCTCCTGAATGAAAGTTTGTGTTTTCATGTCGATAATATTGGCAATATAAACTGCGCTCCCTTCTCACATATTCCCTTTATTAGTTCTGATTCCTATCACAGGCAGTCCTTGTATCTTTACACTTCACCACGATCTACAGCTATGTTAAACACAAGGCCACAAGGGCACAGCAATGCGGGCGTCTATTCTCTAAAGATTTTTGCCTTATTTTTTTTGTTTTTAGCTTTTATTCTGTGCCTTTTATTCTTCACTCCCATATACTTACAGCAATCCTGGCTGCAGGTCAGATCATGTACTCCATTCATTTACTCAAAGCCGAAATAGTTTTGTATAAATACAAAAAATGAGAGATTTGAAAGCAGCTCAAGGACAGCTGAGAGCGGATGACGTGAATGTATTCAGAGCACACAATGTACACAGGGCGAGCGGCGGAATATAACCTCAAAGGAAGACTGAACACGAAAAATAAAACAAAAAGTTTATATATTTTTTCAACTTATTCTAGAAGGCTTTGAAAATACACGCAGGGAGGCAACGGGCACGATAGGTGCGGGGTATGGTCTCGTATCACACGCCACACACAACCTTACGGTGCCTCCATAAGACATAGTTTTCTTTCTTTAGACTACGTTCACACATCAGTTTTTTTCAATTAGGCACAATCTGGAAAAAAACGGATAAAACGGATCCGGCACCGGATCCGTTTTATCCCCGTTGATTTGTATTCGCGCCGGATTGTGCCTGATGGCCTTGCGTTGCATCCGGCTTTTGACGGATCCGGCGTAATTACTCAATGCGGCAGCCGGATGGAACGTCTCATTGAACGTTTTTTGTCTGAAAAAAAACGTATTGCGTCAGATCTGGCGCGAAACGGCATGAATTACAATGGAAGCCTATGGATGCCGGATCCGGCGCGATGCAGCAGAAAACAGATGCGGCCGCCGGACCTGTTTTTTTAAACTGAGCATGCTCCAATTCATTGAAAAAACCGGATCCAGCAAAAAACGGACGAAACGGATGCAAAAACCCAGATGCACCGGATCCCATTTTGTGAAGTATCAAGTATACCGGATGCATAAAAAAAAAAAAAAAAAAGATCAGGCGCATCCGTTTTTGCATATTCTGCGTCGGATCCGTTACATCAGGCACACACCGGATCGTGCCTGATGCCAAAAAACTGATGTGTGAACATAGCCTTAGCTAAACCATGTTTTTCTAATGTATACCCCAAAGTTAGCATAAAGAATTTCTTTGTAGGGGTGTATTTTTTTTTTTTTTTACAATAGTAGTCAATGTTTGATGAATCCACCTTATGGTAAACAGTTACAGACATCAAAACTATATGGTTTGCAATGTTTCCTCTTTTTTTTGCAAAGTTTAATCTGCCCAACTTCTAGAGTTAAGGGTACTTTACACACAACGATATCGCTAACGATATATTGTCGGGGTCACAGTGTTCGTGACGCACATCCGTCGCCGTTAGCGATATCGTTGTGTGTGACTAAAAGGAGCGACGATCAACGATCACAAAAACGTCAAAAATCGTTGATACGTCGCTCCTTTTCATAATATCGTTGGTGGTGCATGCCGTTGGTTGTTCGTCGTTCCTGCGACATCACACATCGCTGTGTGACACCGCAGGAACGACAAACATCTCCTTACCTGCGTCCACCGGCAATGCGGAAGGAAGGAGGTGGGCGGCATGTTCCTCTGCTATTAGGCGGACGCTTAGTGACGCCGCTGTTACGCCGAACGAACCGCCCCCTTAAAGAAGAGATTGTTCAGTGTCTCCAGCGACGTCGCTAAGTAGGTATGTGCGTGTGACGCTGCCGTAGCGATATTGTTCGCTACGGCAGCGATCACCCCTATGACGAAACAGCAACGTGGGCGGGTGCTATCATGCATGACATTGCTAGCTATCGCTAGCGATGTCGCAGCGTGTAAAGCACCCTTAAGGTAATCTTCTCTGATGAGTAATTTTCAGATTTGCCCAACACCCAGTCGTCTAATGGTTAGACGGAGACCTGGAAAGGCGTACAAGCCACAGTGTCTTGCACCCACTGTGTGATTTGGTGGAGGATTGGTGATGATCTGGGGATGCTTCAGCAAGGCTGGAATTGAGCAGATTAAACTTTGTGAAGGACGTATGAATCAAGCCGCATACAAGGTTATCCTGGAAAAACAGTTGCTTCCTTCTGCTCAGGCAATTTTCTCCAACTCTGAGGACTGTTTTTTCCAGTAGGACAATGCACCATGCCACACATCTAGGTCAATCAATGTGTGAAGGACCACCACATCAAAACCCTGTCATGACCAGCCCAATCTCCAGACCTGAACCCCATTGAAAACCTCTGGAATGTAGTCAAGAGGAAGATGGATAGTCATAAGCTATCAAACAAAGAAGAACTGCTTACAACTTAGCAGCAAGAGTGGCATAAGGTCACCCAACAGCAGTGTGAAAGACTGGTGGAAAGCAGCCAAGACGCATGAAAGCTGGGATTAAACATCATGGTTATTCCACAAAATATTGATTTCTGAATCTTCCTGAGTTATAACATTATTAGTATTGTTGTGTCTAAATGATTATGAACTTGTTCTCTTTGCATTATTTGAGGTGTGAAAGCAATGCATTGTTTTGGTATTTTTACCATTCACCATTTTTAAAAAACAAATACAAAATCATGGAAACTGTATGTGTATATGTGTGCATATATATATATATATATATATATATATATATATACACATATATATATATATATATACTAGCTGTAGTACCCGGGCGTTGCCCGGGATAGTAACTGTCTCTCTGACTCTCTCCCAGTCTCTGCCTGTGTGTCGCTGTCTGTCTGTCTCGCGGTCTGTCTCTTTCCTTGTCTGTCTGTTTCTATCTCTCTGTCTGTATTTGCATCAGTCTGTATCTGTCTGTCTCTCTCTGTCTGTCTCTTTGCCCGTCTGTCTCTTTGCCCGTCTGTCTCTTTGCCCGGCTGTCTTTTTCCCCGGCTGTCTTTTTGCCCATCTGTCTCTTTGCCCGTCTGTCTCTTTGCCTGTCTGTCTCTTTGCCTGTCTGTCTCTTTGTCCATTGTCTTTTTGCCCGGCTGTCTCTTTGCCTGGTCTGTCTCTTTGCCTGGTCTGTCTCTTTGCCGGTCTGTCTCTTTCCCGGGCTCTCTCTTTCCCGGGCTGTCTCTTTGCCCGGCTGCCTCTTTTCAGGGCTGCCTCTTTGCCCGTCTGTCTCGTTGCCCAGCAGTCTCTTTGCCAGGCTGTCTCTTTGCCGGGCTGTCTCTTTGCACAGCTGTCTCTTTGCCAGGCTGTCTCTTTGCCAGGCTGTCTCTTTGCCGGGCTGTCTCTTTGCCGGGCTGTCTCTTTGCCCGGCTGTCTCTTTGCCCGGCTGTCTCTTTGCCCGGCTGTCTCTGTCTCTCTATCCATCTCACCACCGATATCTTTTTACCTCACACACAAACTTGTTATACTAACAGTTTATTTTGTTCCTATAGCAACCACTGACAGTTGCTATTTATAGCCTGCAGCTCCCACCTCCATTCAGTTTAATGGCTGTAGGATTTTTGTAGAGTAACTGGAAAGCGCGGGGTTAAATTTTCCAGCCCAAACATAGCCTATGACGTTCCCTGAGTCACATGGAGTGTCTGCAAAATTTCGTGATTGTAAATGCTACGGTGCGGATTCCTTTAGCGGACATACACACACACACACACACACACACACACACACACATATACATACATACATACATACACACACACACACACACACACACACACACACACACACACACACACACACACACTTTATATATATATATATATATATATATATATATATATATATAGAGAGAGAGAGAGAGACACTAAAGAAGATGTTTTTCAATGCCTGTGTGTGTGAAAAAATTGTATATAGATATATTTTTTTTTATATATATATATATTTTTTTTCTGCTTTCAGGCTTAATGGGGTTTTCTAAAGATGGCATTATTGATATATCACTTACATACGCCATGAATATTTGATAACTGGGGATCCCATAAAGACAAAGAGCCTCCCACTTGGCTGTTTTTACATTGCAGGTTTTGGCACTGTGTAAAAAGGAGCTTCAAGTTCTGTCCTTGGCCATATTTCGGCCACTCCTGCCTCCATCCACAGTTTTCTATTGTTTTTTTCAAAGCAGAAAAATATTCTCCAGACTTCAAGCAGCAGCTGCTCACTTCATGCATCACTAGCAATGAATAAGTGCTCACTCTCCATCAGTAGTTCTGGAGAAACGTCTTAATGTGAGAGGGTCCTTCGTCACTGTTCAATTCCCAAGTTTATCATCTCTCATCCATCAGTATCACAGAATGTGCACAAAATATATCCCTTCATTAATTATAGAGGACGTCAAACCTAAAGAATTTTCGCTTTTCAGTTACGTGAATATGATAAAGATCAACATTGGCAAATTTTTACAAAATAATTTTTTAATAGTAAAAAATAATATGGAGGATTATATTCTATTTTTCAAGGAGAGACTGACATGCAACTGGCAGCATTTTGACCCTTTAAGAATGCGGCCAATTTCATTTTTATGCTTGAGTTTTTTCCTCTTTTTTTAACAGAGACATAAACTTTTTTTATTTTTTACTAGCTGTACTACACGGCTTCGCCCGGGTTAATAACTGCTGTTAACAAAATAGAATGTATTAACAAAAATGTATTCTGCACACAAACACCACAAAACAAATAGATAGAAATGTAATTATAATGTCTGTCTCCCCCTCTGTATATCTCTCTGTCTCTCTCTCTTTGTCTGTCTGTCTGTCTCTTTCCCTGTCTGTCTCTGTCTCTTTCTTCGTCTGTCTCAATCTCTTTCCCTGTCTGTCTATCTATCTCTGCCACTTTCCCTGTCTCTCTTTCTCTGTCTGTCTCTTTCCCTATCTGTCTGTTTCCCTCTCTTTCCCTGTCTGTCTCTTTGTCTGTGTCTGTCTCTTTGTGTCTGTTTCTTACCCTGTCTGTGTCTGCCTCTTTCCCTGTCTGTGTCTGCCTCTTTCCCTGTCTGTGTCTGTCTCTTTCCCTGTCTGTGTCTGTCTCTTTCCCTGGCTGCATTGTGACACGCCAACATTCCATATAAGGGCGTGGCTGAACATTCTTCTGAAGTTCTGGCTGCACTGTGGTTCCCAGCTCCATGCGCTTTAATGGAGGTAGGTTTTTTGGTGAATAACTGTAAAGCGCGGGGTTAAAATTTCCCCTCAAAACATAGCCTATGACACTTTCGGGGTCCAGAAGTGTGAGTGTGCAAAATTTTGTGGCTGTAGCTGTGACGGTGCAGATGCCAATCCCGGACATACACACATACACACACACATACACACATTCAGCTTTATATATTAGATGATTAGACCGTATGAGGGCCGGATCCGGTCAGGGTCAAAACATTATTAACCTACAGATTAACCTTATATTTGAAGGTTAATAGGGTTTTTTCACGTGACAGCTTCCCTTCAAAATGCTACTGTCAGGTATAAATAGTGGGATTTAAAGTGGCGGTTCACTACTCCGCATTAGTGGCTACATCCATGTAAAACTCATAGGGAAGGCTTTTCACACATACCTTGTGTAGTAAATTCTGCCTCGGAGTGGCGCTATTGCGATCCGCTCATCTCCATCAAATGATCCCCGGGCTCCATGAGCTCTGAGATCCGGTGAGTTCATGTCAACTTCCAGTTGACCCGGCATCACCGTGCCCGGCACCAGTCTCCCTGAGTGACTGGGCTATGGTCGGAATTTCACCACTCGTCAGAGGCCAGCATCTCACTCACTCTCTCATTTGCTGCAGAGCAAAGCAAGCAGGAGCGATACTGGACTGTGACGAGCAGTGAAACTCTGCCCTCAGCCCAGTCACATATGCGGACGGGAGCCGGCCTCGGTGATGTCAGGTCAATTGGAAGTTGACATGACATCACCGGATCTCAGAGGTCACAAATCCTGGGGGTCACTTGATGTGGATGAGCGGAACGCAATAGTGCCACTCGCAGGCAGAATTTGCTGAACAAGGTATTTGAGAAAAGCCTTCCCTATAAGTATTACATGGATTTGGCCACTAATGCTGAGTAGGAAAGTACCCCTTTAAGTGGTTAAGCAGCAGTGATCGGCTGTACAAGTCTGAGTTCACATGTGCTTTAACCATCCGTTAGAACGGATCCTGCAGAGATCCGTTGGGGAAAAAAGTTCAGCAAACACAACTTTTTTGTCCGTTGGTAAATAACTGATGTCTATCGGATCTATTTTCTTTTAACATTAGAGTCTATGGAGAATAGATCCATTAACCGATTGCTATTTAGTCATCCGTTATCTTGCATTTTTAACTGATCAGTTTTTTTCTTACAGGATAGCAATCCGTTAACAGATCCATCCTCCATACACTCCCATGTTGAAAAAACAGATCTGGCAGAAATCATTTTGCCAAAGGATCTCTGCAGGATCTGTTCTAACGGATGATTACTGGACATGTGAACTCAACCTAATGCCTTGGTACCACTTGCGTTTTGCAAGGGCGAGTGTAATCCGATAAAACATCAGATTACACTGACACCAGTGCAAAACTATGGGGCAGTGTCTATCTGCGATTGATTTCTCATGACATATCCGCATGCAGAATGAATCGCAGAATGCTGCGTTTGGCAGCGAGTCTCGGCTCACGCACCCCAATACACGTCTATGGGAAAGTGTGAAACATCGCACTGCACTCGCATGTCATCCGACCGCAGTGCGATGTACGCAGAGACAGGCAGCGGAGGAGATGTGGAGAAAGTGCTCCCTCCCTCTTCTCCGCAGCTGTGATCCGATCGCAAGATTGCATCACAGACACATGACCCTCGGCTAACGTTCTCAGCTGAGGGTCATTAGCATATTGCTTCCCATGCTCTCGCATCGGAAGCTATACGCAAGTGGAACCGAGGCCTAACACTGCCATCCTAGGCGGAAGGGGCTCATCTCTTAAAAAAATCAGTAAAAAATAGTCTTAAAAAAAACCTCAACTTCTTAGTATTAAATATATTTTATCGAACAAACGTTATATATTATAATGAAAAACAAATAACCCCCACAATTATTAGATATCCACATAACTATATTACACAACGAAAAAATATAACATGTTATTCAGTGTAAAAGATTATAAGTATTCGAAAAACAATGGGGTAGGTTTATCAAAATAAACAGGAAAAACTGGCACAAATATAGGAAAAGTTCATTTTCGAGATTAGGCCTCAGAAAAACTGTCCGTTGTCCATAGCAACCAATCACATTGCAGCTTTCATTTGACCAGAGCTGTTTAAAAAATGAATGCTGATCTTTGATTGGTTGCTATGGACAACAGACTGTTTTTCTGAGGCCTAGTGTCGAGAATCACTTTTTCCTATATTTGCGCCACAAAAAAATTACAAAAATACCACAGTGCCACACCAAACGTCAATTCCTCTCAAAACAAGGTGTAATATAGCCACATAATTAAAAATATAAACAAATTATAGGTATAGCTATAGAATTTTTTTTTTTTTTTCTAAAGATTGGGTACGCCAAAGTGCTAGATTTGTAGGGCGACATGTATGTCCCAGCACCCATCACCGAGTACTTAGTAGGTTTATCCCACAAACCGACGGCTGTTGCTAGGAGACGAGAACAAATAGTGACGACGTCTCGCTCTTCTCTTCTCATCAGTTTATAAATCAGAGGACATACATTACACGCAGGAGAAGGATAAAGCGATGCGCTCACTGAAAACCCACAGCCGACGAGCTCTAAAATTATTGTTAATTACCGAATGAAAATAACATAATTAATTCAAGGTCTTCATGGAGGAGAATGTAAATTATGAATGTTGCCAGGGGCACAAGGCCTTGAATCATCAATGAAACTGAACAGACCTTTATGCAAGACACCTGGGGAAACCACTTGGCTGATATCCGACTAGATCGGCCAGTAGGAGCTCAGTGCCAGCGTTATTAATAGAGTGGCAACATGCACTGGCGGCCATAGACAGTTGTGGACCCGTGTACAAGAACAATATACGGGCCCTTTTCAGCCCAAGAGGTCATCAAAATGCACAATTCCACCTGGTTTGGAGGTAGAAATGGGCTCCCTGACCTCCTGGGCCCCTCTGCGGCTGCACCAATGACATGTCCACCCCTGGAGGTAGAAATGGCCCACCAACCTCTTGAGCCCCTGTGTAGCTGCACCAATGACATGTCCACCCATGGAGGTAGAAATGGCCCACCAACCTCTAGGGCTCCTGTGCGGCTGCACCAATGACATGTCCACCCCTGTAGGTAGAAATGGCCCACCAACCTCTTGAGCCCCTGTGCAGCTGCACCAATGACATGTCCACCCCTGGAGGTAGAAATGGCCCACCAACCTCTTGAGCCCATGTGCGGCTGCACCAATGACATGTCCACCCCTGGTGGTAGAAATGGCCCACCAACCTCTTGAGCCCCTGTGCGGCTGCACCAATGACATGTCCACCCATGGAGGTAGAAATGGCCCACCAACCTCTGGGGCTCCTGTGCGGCTGCACCAATGACATGTCCACCCCTGGAGGTAGAAATGGCCCACCAACCTCTTGAGCCCCTGTGCGGCTGCACAGACTGCACCAATGACATGTCCCCCACCTGGAGGTAGAAATGGCCCACCAACCACTTGGGCTCCTGTGTGGCTGCACCAATGACATGTCCACCCCTGGAGGTAGAAATGGCCCACCAACCTCTTGAGCCCCTGTGCGGCTGCACAGACTGCACCAATGACATGTCCCCCACCTGGAGGTAGAAATGGCCCACCAACCACTTGGGCTCCTGTGTGGCTGCACCAATGACATGTCCACCCCTGGAGGTAGAAATGGCCCACCAACCTCTTGAGCCCCTGTGCGGCTGCACAGACTGCACCAATGACATGTCCCCCGCCTGGAGGTAGAAATGGCCCACCAACCTCTTGGGCTCCTGTGCGGCTGCACCAATGACATGTCCACCCCTAGAGGTAGAAATGGCCCACCAACCTCTTGGGCTCCTGTGCGGCTGCATAGACTGCACCAATGACATGTCCCCCCTGGAGGTAGAAATGACTTCCAACCTCTTGGGCCCTATGCGGCTGCACCAATGATATACACGCTCTTGTCAACATGGCAATCATAGGAATGTTGTAGTCTTCCTCTAGAGAAGGTGCCACTTCAAAAGTCATTCCCCACACACATTAGATTGAAAGAGGACCTGTCACCGGGTCAAAGGCAACAAGTTTTTGCTCTTATTTTATTTCTGACACTCCCCTGAGTATTCAATATATGTATATTTTTTTGTAAAACCACCATATGGTTCTAGAGATATAGTCGTTTTACATTAATATTAATGGACTTAAAATGAGTCTGTCACTAGGATTTTGCCACTTAATCTGAGAGCAGCATAACGTAGGGGCAGAGATCCTGATAACAGCGATATCACTTACTGGGCTGCTTAGTGTAGTTTTGATAAAATCACTCTTTAATCAGCAGCAGATTATCATTACAGGACTACTTGGCGTGCTGCAGGTAGTCCATCACATTCATGAACTCTCTAGAATTGTTATATCTGCAGCAGAGAAAACATTGATTCGATCAAAATGACAGCAAACAGCTCAGTAAGTGACACATCGCTGGAATCAGGGTCTCTGTCTCTACATGCTGCTCTCAGATGGGGTAGCAAAAACCTGGTAACAGGGCGCTGCTCATGGTAATAATATAAAGCATCCCAAAGACACGCCCCAGAGGATCCTGTGAGCCACAGCCCTTGTAAAGAACATAAATATTAGTACTAAATAAAAGGAACCATATCTCAGGAACCGTATGGACAATTTATTAGAAAAAAGGACTAATCAGGGGAGAAGCAGGAATAAATTGACCACACTTGACCTCGTGACACATCCTCTTTTTAAAGGGGTTGCTCACTCCTGGATAACCCCTTATTAATAGCCCCAGAATGTTCAATTAAATAAAAAAAAGTATACGTAACTCTCAATTCGCAACCCCTCCTTCACTCTGTACACTGTAACAAATGCTAGATTTGTGGCATAAATAAATCTAAATAACCAGTGCAATCCACCACAGCAGCAGATCGGCTGTGGCCTTCAAACCTCCATCAGAATAAAAGTTTTATTTTATTTAGCACCTAAGAGACATTTGTAAAGGTTTTTTGTTGGTTAGTGAACAATCCCCTTAAAAGAATCCTAAACACACGCCCCAGAGGATCATGTGAGGCTTATCCCTTGTAAATAACATAAATATTAGTACGAAAAAAAGGACCATATCTTTGATACCATATGGACAATTTATTTAAAAAAAGGACTAATCAGGGGAGAAGCAGGAATAAATTGACCATACTTGTGGCACATCCTCCTTTTATAAGGGGTTACTCACTACTGGATAACCCCTTATTAATAGCCCAAGACTATTGTATAAAATAAAAAAAATGTATATTTACCTCTCGATTAGCTACCCCTCCCTGAGCATGCATGTGTATGATAAGGGTCATATCTGTGAACCTTCTGAGCTGGTTTTCCAAGAGATACTTGTTTATGACGTGCACAATTTTTACCAATAGGAAACATGTCCTTTTTAAAGGCCGCACCCCTGAAGATCCATTCCCTTGCCCTGCGCACCCCTTTCGCCACCCCTCAAATACGCAATTGGAAGCTGGGTCTCCATCTAATCTCATCCTCACAGGATACCTTCTGGTTTCCAAAGGCCTCAGTAGACGCCCAGCAAATTTGTCAAGTCATTGCAAGAGAAATGGCAAGTAAGTATGATGGGGAAATTGAAAAACTGATGAAATAAAGATGAAAAGAAGACAACACAAAGCTTAAAAATGAACATAGACAGAAGTATGTGAATAGAGATGTCATAAAGATTAGAAGTGAAAACATCCTATTATTAAGGGGTCAAGGAGATCAAATTACAAAAAAAAATTACCCATCTGCCTGACTGGTGTGATGCTAGTCACTACTTAAGGATAGTATGGACAGAAGGGCAGTCAGACAAGCCGGGGTTGGAACAGGAAGACACGACAGGACACAGGGAGTACGCAGAAACACAGCCAAGTCACAGGCCCGAGGGTCAGAATTCCAGGAGAGTACATATTAGATTCATGGAGCAGACAGAGACGTGGTCAGGTAACGATCCGAGGTCAGAAGCCAGGAGGTAACGACAAGAACAGGGGGCAGGCAGAGCGGAGTCTAACAACGGTCCAGGGGCAAGAAACTTAGATCACGACCAGGCACAAACACAAGTCAAGAGCACAACTGCAGAACCAGAGAGTACGACTGCCGATGTTCTGGGAGAGCATGCTCAGTAATGACACAGGGCAAGTACCAGGAAGGTGGAACACCTGGGTAAAGGCACCTCCCAGAACCTGCATGGAGTCCTGTTCTGTCAAACAACCTGTCATCTAGTGTTCAAAGAAACACAGCAGAGCATCTCCAAATAGACGATGCTCTGCACAAAGGAATAATGTCACTGCCGGCTCCGTAATTAAGGAAGGCGCAGCAGAGCATCACCTGTATGCAAGATGCTCTGCACAAAGGAATCGTGACAACTTGTGCCACTATTCTGTACACAGCGCTGCGTCCTCAACTAGTCTCTTGCATGGGATGCAAAACTAAGGGGCACTTTGCACGCTGCGACATCGCAGGCCAATGCTGCGATGCCGAGCGCGATAGTCCCCGCCCACGTCGCAGCAGCGATATCCTTGTGATAGCTGCCGTAGCGAACATTATCGCTACGGCAGCTTCACATGGACTCACCTGTCCTGTGACCGTCGCTCTAGCCGGCGACCCGCCTCCTTGTTAAGGGGGCGGGTCGTGCGGCGTCACAGCGACGTCACACGGCAGGCGGCCAATAGGAGCGGAGGGGCGGAGATGAGCAGGATGTAAACATCCCGCCCACCTCCTTCCTTCTGCATATCCTACGGAAGCCGCAGTGACGCCGGTAGGAGATGTTCCTCGGTCCTGCGGCTTCACACACAGCGATGTGTGCTGCCGCAGGAGCGAGGAACAACATCGGACCGTCGCGTCAGCGTAATTATGGATTACGCCAACGCTGTACCGATGATACGATTACGACGCTTTTGCGCTCGTTAATCGTATCATCGAGCCTTTACACACTACGATGTCGCATGCGATGCCGGAAGTGCGTCATTTTCAATTTGACCACAGCGACATCGCACCTGCGATATCGTAGTGTGCAAAGCCCGCCTAAGTATGGAGGAGTGGCACTGGTCAGAGAGGTGAATATCAATTTTTTGTTTTTCTTTTTTCTTTATGTGTATTTTTATTCATGTAGCATCTGTTTTTGTACATCAAACCATTTATAGTTTTCTATGTTAAAGAATTACAATTCATAGGTAAAAATTGGATGCTACTGTATATGGTTTGTCCATACGTGGTATCTGATTATTTTTTGTGTGCAGCCATAGACTGGAATACGGTAGAAAATATTGTATGTGGCAATATACAGTGTGTCCACCCATATCCTGTCCACCGCCATTAACTTGAGAACGGTGGCAGCTATAGGCATAGAAGTGGTGTCTAGGTATCGTAAAGTAGCCATGCGCTACGCAATGAAATCACCTATTGCGCCACCTGGTGGAAAACAACAGAGTTAGCATTTTTATCTCGAAAACGGAACAAGATAGAGAAAAAAGTGAATTACAAAGTTGTAGGGCATCATCAATTCAATACGAATCGACACCTTGCATACAGAAATGCTATGATTAGAACATGTAAAACTCACAAGGCTGCGGACGTGAAGCGATACCTCATGGAGACCTTCCTACAAGTCATTGGGTATGGAGGCTGCGTGGAGTGGCCTTCACGCTCACCTGACCTGACCCCATTGGACTTCTTTCTGTGAGGTCACATCAAACAGCAGGTGTAGGCGACCCCTCCACCAACATTGCAGGACCCACGACGACGTATCACAGATGCTTGTGCAAACGTGTCACCTACCATATTGCCCAACATGCAGCAAGATACAGTATGCTGTGCAGAGTCCAGATGTGCATTGCCGCTGACGGGGGCCACTTTGAGCATCAAAATTAAATGAGCCATATGAGTGACCAGCATTCAATGTTTTGGGGGGGGGTCATGGGTGTCATATCATAGCATTTCTGAATGCAAGGTGTCGATTCGTATTGAATTGATGATACCCTAAAAATTTTTAAGTCCCTTTTTTTCTCTATCTTGTTCCGTTTTCGAGGTAAAAATGCTAACTCTGTTGTTTTCCACCAGGTGGCGCTATAGGTGGTTTCATTGCGTAGCGCATGGCTACTTTACTATACTTAGACAACACTTCTATGCCTATAGCTGCCGCCGTTCTCAAGTTAATGGCAGTGGACAGGATATGGGTGGACACACTGTATATTTTTTTGTCTTGCCGAAATTCGGTCAGATAAAAAAACAACAAAAAACGGTAATTCGTACAGCTTAACTGTTAAAACGTTGGTCGGTGTGCTGTCAAGTTTTATCATGGACGGTAGTCGGACCGAAAATACGGTCATGTGAACATAGCCTAAAAGGAATATGGAATACCATTTGATCTTTCAATATATACTGACCTGTATACAAAGCAATGAGGAGTTGCTGGTAAGTCCCCTTTAAAGCTCAAAATGGCCACTTCTTTGTGGGTTGGCAAGTTCTTCATCCTGTGTGGCTCCCTTAACATAATGTAAGAATACATGGGCCTATTCCTGCTGACAGCTGGAAATTATACATATTCCCACTTCCCCTAAGACCCATGGAGACTGAACGGAAATTACATCTGAATTCATTTATCAAATGTCCTTTTATTGCTGTGACCGTGCCCTTGTCAGCCGCAGATTGATAAATTAGTTATTGATGACTCGGTGAAATGGAGCATTACTATGTCCATTATCGGCTATATGTAGACAAAAGATATTTTAGTTAAAGCATTGTTTGCCGGGGATTTTGGAGAACAGGATCTAATGTACACGAAAGGAAAAAGAATCTAAAATTAAAAAATGATTCACATATGATTATCTGTAATGTGTATACCCATCTTATATCATGCCATCACTTTATCAGACAGTGCCTGACCTCGGGGGATCCTCAATAATCCTGAAAAAGCTGATGCCCCATCACTAATTCACTTTTCTGGTGGGGTCAAAGAGGATGGAGCCACTACTTAGGATATGCCATCAAGTTATGGTAACAGAATACCACATTAAGATGGAGAAACCTGTTTCAACTGAACTTTTCTTGTTTTCTGGTAAAGTTAGGTTACAACCGGCGTGATCACCATTACAACTTTCATAGGGGGTGCTACTAGTGATGAGCGAGCACTACCAATGCAAGGGAAGATCTAGAATAATGCTCGACTTCCCCCAATGACTCGGAACACTAGTTGAGCGTGTCCGACTGTTAGTAACGAGTACCGAGCACCCGAGCATGGTAGTGCCCGCTCATCACTAGTTACGAGTACTGAGCACCCGAGCATGGTAGTGCCCGCTCATCACTAGTTACGAGTACCGAGCACCCGAGCATGGTAGTGCCCGCTCATCACTAGTTACCAGTACTGAGCACCCGAGCATGGTAGTGCCCGCTCATCACTAGTTACGAGTACAGAGCACCCGAGCATGGTAGTGTTCACTCATCACTAGTTACCAGTACCGAGCACCCGAGCATGGTAGTGCCCGCTCATCACTAGTTACCAGTACTGAGCACCCGAGCATGGTAGTGCCCGCTCATCACTAGTTACGAGTACAGAGCACCCGAGCATGGTAGTGTTCACTCATCACTAGTTACGAGTACTGAGCACCTGAGCATGGTAGTGCCCGCTCATCACTAGTTACCAGTACTGAGCACCCGAGCATGGTAGTGCCCGCTCATCACTAGTTACCAGTACTGAGCACCCGAGCATGGTAGTGCCCGCTCATCACTAGTTACGAGCACCCGAGCATGGTAGTGCCCACTCATCACTAGTTACGAGTACTGAGCACCCGAGCATGGTAGTGCCCAGTCATCACTAGTTACAAGTACTGAGCACCTGAGCATGGTAGTGTCCGCTAATCACTAGTTACAAGTACCAAGCACCCGAGCATGGTAGTGCCCAGTCATCACTAGTTACGAGTACTGAGCACCCGAGCATGGTAGTGCCCGCTCATCACTAGTTACCAGTACTGAGCACCCGAGCATGGTAGTGCCCAGTCATCACTAGTTACGAGTACTGAGCACCCGAGCATGGTAGTGCTCACTCATCACTAGTTACCAGTACTGAGCACCCGAGCATGGTAGTGCCCGCTCATCACTAGTTACGAGTACTGAGCACCCGAGCATGGTAGTGCCCAGTCATCACTAGTTACCAGTACTGAGCACCCGAGCATGGTAGTGCTCACTCATCACTAGTTACGAGCACCGAGCACCCGAGCATGGTAGTGCCCGCTCATCACTAGTTACGAGTACTGAGCACCCGAGCATGGTAGTGCCCAGTCATCACTAGTTACAAGTACTGAGCACCTGAGCATGGTAGTGTCCGCTAATCACTAGTTACAAGTACCAAGCACCCGAGCATGGTAGTGCCCGCTAATCACTAGTTACGAGTACAGAGCACCTGAGCATGGTAGTGCCCGCTAATCACTAGTTACGAGTACAGAGCACCCGAGCATGGTAGTGCCCGCTCATCACTAGTTACAAGTACTGAGCACCCGAGCATGGTAGTGCTCGCTCAATAATAGTTACGAGTACTGAGCACCTGAGCATGGTAGTGCCCGCTCATCACTAGTTACAAGTACTGAGCACCCGAGCATGGTAGTGCTCGCTCAATAATAGTTACGAGTACTGAGCACCTGAGCATGGTAGTGCCCGCTCATCACTAGTTACCAGTACTGAGCACCCGAGCATGGTAGTGCCCGCTCATCACTAGTTACCAGTACTGAGCACCCGAGCATGGTAGTGCCCGCTCATCACTAGTTACGAGTACTGAGCACCCGAGCATGGTAGTGCCCGCTCATCACTAGTTACGAGTACTGAGCACCCGAGCATGGTAGTGCCCGCTCATCACTAATTACGAGTACTGAGCACCTGAGCATGGTAGTGCCCGCTCATCACTAGTTACAAGTACTGAGCACCCAAGCATGGTAGTGCTCGCTCAATAATAGTTACGAGTACTGAGCACCTGAGCATGGTAGTGCCCGCTCATCACTAGTTACGCGTACCGAGCACCCGAGCATGGTAGTGCCCGCTCATCACTAGTTACGAGTGCCGAGCACCCGAGCATGGTAGTGCTCGCTCATCACTATTTACGAGTACTGAGCACCCGAGCATGGTAGTGCCCGCTCATCACTAGTTACGAGTGCCGAGCACCCGAGCATGGTAGTGGTTGCTCATCACTAGTTACGAGTACTGAGCACCCGAGCATGGTAGTGCTCGCTCATCACTATTTACGAGTACTGAGCACCCGAGCATGGTAGTGCCCGCTCATCACTATTTACGAGTACTGAGCACCCGAGCATGGTAGTGCCCGCTCATCACTACCTTCCACCCTAGTATTTCCATATTAGAGTGTTAAGAGTAACTTTCCATTTAATGATTTGATCTATCTTTGCAAAATTGAGAATATTTGTAATATACTCCATCCCCTGATCCCATATACTATACATATACTTCTAAAATTACAACATACACAAAGATGGTTCATTTTAGCGTTCAGGGTGCCATCAGGACTTTTTGGGCCCTATACAACCAATGTGACCGGCCTCCTGCTTTCCTCACCATAATCATGGATGATGTTGTGACGCCCTGGACTAGCCAGGTAGTCACAGACATAACACCACACACACCCCTTTCCCGGACAGGTGACAACAGTCAAACAGAAACCCTTGTTGCCACCCTCCAGGGTCTGATGTCCACACCAGGTGGGGCGGAGCCAGGTGGTTGACTCCGCCCAATGAGGAGTTCACAGGCCTGGAGGCGGGAAAACAAAGGGCAGTTCAGTGCAGTGCAGAGTTGAGTGTAGTGGAAAGGAGAGACACGCACAGGCGGACCTGGGATCAGGCCTGACACGGACTGTCTAGGTGTCTGGGTCGGAGCCCAGGCATCTCCAGCAAGGTCGGCAGACGGTGGTGGCCGTCTGCAGGAGTTGGCGCACGGTCGGTGGAACCGTAGGACTGGGGTCGGGTGGTGGCCCGCCGGTACCGAACCGGGGAGCCGATTGGAGCCAAGCACCAGGCAGGGTACTCAGACCCCGTCTAAGCTAGAAGCCGCCCTGATAGTCGAATTTACAGATTGCGGTCTGGACCTTAGGGGTACATTCCCACCCAAGTCCCAACTGACGGCAACAGCCCAACCATCCCGGATAAGTGCCACCGCCACAGGCAAGAGATCCAAAGGGCCAGCACCTGCGGGCAAATGGGCTCCTACGGCCCTTTACACGCCGGGGAGCGGACTACCGGTGTCCAGGCACCGGAGTCATTCACAACATAACACAGGTGCAGGGAAACGACAGCCATCACCAACCCGTCCAGGGAGAACACCGCAGCCGGCTGTGGGCCCCGTCCATCCTGCCGTTTGGTTTACCAAAGACTCAGTTTTTCCTGTGTCAGAGTGAGTACACCAGTGCCGTCAGGCATCGCACCGCGCAGCACCGCGACCCTGCGCCCTACACCCTGGCCTGCATCCCTCCCCGTACGGGCCCCCGGGACCATCGCCCCTGCCCACGGAGGGGTTAACACCAAGCTGCATAACACAGTCACCGGGAGGCATAGTCAACGGCAGCGGTGGTGTCCATCCTACGATCACCACAACCCGAGGGTGGCGTCACGAACTTTACCAAACAACCACCCCAAACCCCTGCGTGCACCGCCACTACATCCTTCCAGAGCGACGTGACCCCCGGGTCCGGAGGCGCTCGAGCCACCGACACACGAGCCCGGATCCGCGCGGCTCGGCGGCCGCAGCTGAGGCTGCGGGGTGGTACAATGTCACAGTACAGGGATAATACACACAGTGATGTCACAGTACAGGATAATAAACACAGTGATGTCACAGTACAGGGATAATACACACAGTGATGTCACAGTACAGGGATAATACACACAGTGATGTCACATTACAGGAATAATAAACCCACTAATTTCACAGTACAGGGATAATACACACAGTGATGTCACAGTACAGAGATAATACACACAGTGATGTCACAGTACAAGGATAATACACAGTGATGTCACAGTAAAGGGATAATACACACAGTGATGTCACAGTACAGGGGTAATACACAAAGTGATGTCACAGTACAGGGATAATACACACAGTGATGTTACAGTACAGGGATAATACACACAGTGATGTCACAGTACAGGTGATAATACACACAGTGATGTCACAGAACAGGGATAATACACACAGTGATGTCACAGTACAGGGGTAATACACACAGTGATGTCACAGTACAGGGATAATACGTAGTGATGTCACTGTACAGGGATAATACACAGTGATGTCACAATACGGGGATAATGTGCACAGTAATATCACAATACAGGGATAATAAGCAGCAATGTGATGTTACAGTACAGGATAATACACACAGTGATGTCACAGTACAGGGATAATACACACAGTGATGTCACAGAACAGGGATAATACACACAGTGATGTCACAGTACAGGGATAATACACACAGTGATGTCACAGTACAGGGATAATACACACAGTGATGTCACAGAACAGGGATAATACACACAGTGATGTCACAGTACAGGGATAATACACACAGTGATGTCACAGTACAGGGATAATACACACAGTGATGTCACAATACAGGGATAATACACACAGTGATGTCACAGTACAGGGATAATACACACAGTGATGTCACAGTACAAGGATAATACACACAGTGATGTCACAGTACAGGAATAATACACAGTGATGTCACTGTACAGGGATAATACACAGTGATGTCACAATACGGGGATAATGTGCACAGTAATATCACAGTACAGGGATAATAAGCAGCAATGTGATGTTACAGTACAGGATAATAGACACAGTGATGTTACAGTACAGGATAATACACACAGTGATGTCACAGTACAGGGATAATACACACAGTGATGTCACAGTACAGGGATAATACACACAGCGATGTCACAGTACAGGGATAATACACACAGTGATGTCACAGTACAGGGATAATACACACAGTGATGTCACAGTACAGGAATAATACACAGTGATGTCACTGTACAGGGATAATACACAGTGATGTCACAATACGGGGATAATGTGCACAGTAATATCACAGTACAGGGATAATAAGCAGCAATGTGATGTTACAGTACAGGATAATAGACACAGTGATGTTACAGTACAGGATAATACACACAGTGAGGTCAGAGTAAAGGTACATTAAACAGTGATGTCACTGTACATATTTCCTCATTTGTCATGGTGACTAATGCCCTTTTTCCCTAGTTCCTGCGGCCCTGGTGCAATTGCAGTCTGTCTTCCCTATAATAGCTTTGCAGGAGCAGATGCATTTTAATCCAACCATAAAGAAAACATTTTTTGACCATGTAATAAAAGTAGAAAATCCATTTGCTATAAGATCTGTACAACCAGCGCATTGTGGGTAAATAACGTAACTGATCCCTCGCAGCAGACACTGTACTTCTCTCTATCTGTATTTGTAATGAAATGTAATGGAATTCTGTCCCGGTCAGGATTTTCCCAGGACTCGGATCGGACAGTATGAGCGGGATTATGATGTTCTGTAAGGCTTGATTATATTTTGGGAACGTTCTCTCACAGGAAATGGCTCCACACTACAGATAAATCACAAGGCACTGCGCCCTATAATCCAGGGAATCAGCCAATGCAATAAGATTCTTATATATGTATGTTGGAAAGCGGGATAGCGCCAATATGCCCTCCATTATAGCATTCACAGAGGGTATAACTCCGTCTAAACCAGAATTCCAACTCAGGCATCATTATGGGCTTCCCAGATTGACCCTTGATGTCTGGTGTCACGGACGTTCTTATGAAATGGCTGTCTTCCTTTTCCACCATCGAAAAATCTATCTTATCGAGTGATCTAAACATGTCTTCCTTCTAAGAGAAGAGTCTGGAAGTCACTTATACCCATTTCTGCTGTCAGTCCATTGCCAATAAAATAGGACCTGTTTGCTGATACCAATGCTGCCCGAGCCATGAGTAGCATGAATCAGACACTGCGGCATTTCAGAGAAAACCTACTTTGATTAGATCTCTGGGGACCTGACCTAACGGATTACTATTCCGACGGCTTTTCCCTGCTCCACTGCATGTGATTGACCGATCTCTCCCGATATGTCTATAGTGAAGGACCTGTCAGTCATGGGGAACGTAGCATGAAAAGTCGTTGGTTGTCGGCCTTGGACTAGTTATCGTCATAGCCCCTGGTCGGCTTTTCAAAGTAGAACACACACAGCAGTAATAACGCTGCCGATGCCCGGTTCATGGTGCCCGTGGTTCAACCAGCAGGTATCAGCTGTCAGGTTCCCATATTAAGCATAGAGCACATGGATGTCATAGAGTGGGGTCCACAGTTTAGGACCACTGTAAATTAACCAGAATGGAGAGTCATAGTAGACTGAGACTCTTGATCTGGCAAACCAAGCCCTTCCATAGTCACCCATTCACTTCCATGGTTCACATGCCATACTACATTGCCCGAGCATAAAATGGAGCCTGACAGCACATATTCTGGAGGATAACTGGAGGCTCCTGAAGCCAGATTCATGGTGATCCCATCGTCATGAAAAATGAAAATATTAAAAACACACACATCTAATACGCGTTTCAGACCTAAGAACCAGGTCCTTAATCATAGGTGATCACATTGGTTTGGCTTCAGAATAAAGAATGTAGTGTCGCGGGCGGGGAGGACGCCGCCGCTGCTGGTCGCTCGCCAACGCTCGGGTGCGGCTGCTGCTCGGTGGCTCGAGCGGTGGGCCGGATCCGGGGACTCGAGCGGCGCTCCTCGCCTGTGAGTGAAAGGGGTGGTTGGTTTGGGGGATTTAGTCCGTGACGCCACCCACGGGTCGTGGTGAAGATGGGCACCACCGCTGCTGGTGACGGGGATCCCGGGAGCGATGGTATGGAGCAGCTGGGATGTTGTTTTCCCCCTGTGTGGGTAGGGGTCGGTGGTCCCGGGGCCCAGTAGTGAGATGGGGAGGCAGGGTTGGTGAGGTGCAGGGTCGCAGGGACAGCACGGCGTGGTGCCGGATGGCACGGGTGTACTCACTCAGTAAGAGATGCACAAAGTCCTCGGTAAACCAAACGGCTGGATGGACGGGTCCCGCAGCCGGCTGCAGTGTCTCTCCCCGGACAGGTGATGGCGGCTGTCTTTCCCTGCACCTTGATGTACTTGATTGACTACTATGGATCCCCAACAGTAGTCTGCTCCCCGGTGTATGGATACCGGAGGAGCCCGTTTGCCCGCAGGCGCTGGCCCTTGGGTCTCTAGCCTTAGGCGGTAGCTGTATACCCTCACGGTGTGGGCGGTTGCCTTCTATTGGGTCTTTGGTTGTTAGGAAACCCCTGGGGTTCCGGTCACATTCGGATTTGACTATTGTCGGCGGCTCCAAGCCTGGTCGGGGTCCGATGGCCCTACCTGTGTGTGCTGGCTTCACTTCGCTCCCCGGTCGGTACCGTTGCTTCACCACTCCTGCAGACGGCCACCACCGTCTGCCAACCTTGCTGTCAGTGCCTGGGCCACAAACCCAGACACTCAAGTGTTTACTACCCTCACTTCCACCTCCTGGACTAAACTGTCACTTTTCCCGCCTCCAGGCCTGTGAACTCCTCGGTGGGTGGAGCCAACCTCTTGGCTCCGCCCCACCTGGTGTGGACATCAGACCCTGGAAGGAGGCAACAAGGGTTTTTGTTTGGCTAATGGTACTGTCTAGTGGGGGTGGGGTTGTTTGTGTGTTATCTGTGACGACCTGGCTAGTCCAGGGCGCCACAGTAGCATCCCACAAAATACTGTAAATGTATGCCATTCAATGTCTATGGAACACTCGGTGTCTCCATTGGACAAATCAGCAAACTGTGGCCACTGGACAGGAGCCCTGAGATATGCCTCTTACCTGACGACATATCCGTTTTTCTTCAAATTATCCAGCTTGGCGCAAAATCACATGTACAGTATGTCACGACGCAATGATGATGTCGTGACAGGGCAGCTAATAAGAAGAAGAGAAATGGATACCATCAGGTAGTTCTCCAGGCTCTTGTCCAGCGGCCATAGATTAATAATATGGCTGATGTACTGTATCCTGTGAATTGATAAATGCCCCTCAACATCTTCTACTTAGAGCGGTTACCTGTCTTTTAAGTGACCAGTTAAATGAAGTGATACACGCCTTCTCCAATCTCCAGGGGGTCCTGTTCTGATATTCACCCACTCCCCACTGGTCTCAGTTCCCGCTGGTTTCAGTTCCCGCTAGTCTCAGTTCCCACCGGTCCCAGTTCCTGCCGGTCCCAGTTCCCGTTTGTGTCTATTTCCTGGTCCCGTCTTGGCACACAAGAAATGCCAGCTCAGCCAATCAGTGCACGCTGCAGAGACCCGCCATAGCCAGTGATTGGCTGAGCAGGATTTTCTGGAAATATCTGATGTCCTGAAACGAGAATGTATGGTGTATGGACATCTGGGAGGTTTGTCATGTAGAGGGGGAGGTAGATGGGTAGGTGGGGAGTTTACATGATGCTGAGATAGATGTTGGGAAAGGCATAGGAAAGTGCTAGGTGGGTTAGGGGAAGGGTTGTTTTGCCGGTGGATTGGTATTGATGATCATTGGGGCTGGATCTTGCTTTTCCTAGTAATCTATACAGTCTATGCCCAACCGAGCAATATAAGCATTATAATGGGAGTTGTGGGTGATTATTTTCTTATACAGTCTGAACCCTTTTAAAAGTAATAATTTTAATCCCTTGGAAACCCATTTTAAATATATGACCAAGATATGGGTGAATATACTATTAGGCTGGATTCATACGATGTTATGGCATCCGATGCAACTGCATCGGATGTGATATGCTAATGACCCTTGGCTCCCGCTGTGCTCCCAGCCCAGTGTCATGCAACTGTGATCCGATCCTGGGAGGAGAGGGAGGAATTAATCTCACCATCGCCACTATTGTCAGTTGATGTGATTATCGCACTGCACTTGAATGTCATCCGAGTGCAGTCCGATGTTTCACTCGCACCCATAGACTTGTATGGGTGCAGGTGACACGTCTCTCGCTGACAATCACAGCATGCTGTGACTTTTCGCTGATCCAGAATCAGAATGAGAAAAAATCTGACCATCTGCTCTCCCTCATTGACTAACATTGGTCAGAGTACAATGCAAGATTTTCTCGCATTGCATTCGTCCGAGTCAAACGCTCGTGTGAGCGTACCCTTATGGTCAAATTTATAGAAGCCTATGTGTAGCTCCCATAATGTGTCAGCAGATGTCAAAGAGCCATGAAATTGCTACCACATAAAGACAAAAGTATGTGCCCCCTCCACATTACACCTGTAGGAGCATTAGCTCCAATTCTACATCCATAAACTTTAATATGGAGTCAGATTCTATGTAGATATAACAGCGTCCACCCTTCTGCAAGATTCTGTGGGATTTTTTGCCAATTCCGACCAGAAGAGTATTTGTGAGCTGTAACGCTGATGTTGGCGCAGGGCTCAAAATCTCCGTTCTAGTTCACCCCAGAGGTGTTGGGTGGTGGTGAAGTCTGGGTTCTGGGTGGCCAGTCATGTTCTTCTAACTCCCCCAACCATGTCTTATGGACAGTCACATTCAAAATAGCTTTATTGACAGGACCAAGTACATGTTGGCATTGGCCAAAGCAAGTGGTAAAAATGAGGATGTTGAAAGGGGCTTGTCCATGGTGGGGTATAGAGACCCATCCAGGGTGGGGTATAGAGGCTTCTCCAAGGTGGGGTATAGAGGCTCGTCCAGGATGGGGAACGAAGCTCCTCGAGGGTGGGCTATAGAGCTTCCACCAGTGTGAAGTGTGGAGGCTCCTCCAGGGTGGGGGATGAAAGCTCCTCCAAGGTGGGCTATAGAGGTTCCACCAAGGTGAAGGGTGGAGGCTCGTCAAGGGTGGGGTATAGAGACTCCTCCAAGGTGGGGTATAGAGGCTCCTCTAGGGTGTGGGATGGAAGCTCCTCCAGGGTGGGTTATAGAGGCTCCTTCAAGGTGGGGAGTGGAGGTTCCTCCAGGGTGGGAGATGGAAGCTCCTCCAGGGTGGAACAGACATGGGGAACAGAAAAGAACCTTCCCCAAACTGTTCACTCAAGGTTGGGAGCTACAATTGTCCAACATGTTTTGTCTGCTAAAGAATTACCCTTCACTGGAGCTAAGGAACCTATTGTGACCCCTAAAAAGCAGATCCATAACCCCACAGTACTATCCCTCTTACACTGAAGTTGACCGATAGCACAATGCCATCAGGATGGGTGCACGGCGAGGGGCCAGATGTTGCACAACTGCGGCAATGGGACTAAATGTCCCAATACTTACAGTTAGGTCCAGAAATATTTGGACAGTGACACAAGTTTTGTTATTTTAGCTGTTTACAAAAACATGTTCAGAAATACAATTATATATATAATATGGGCTGAAAGTGCACACTCCCAGCTGCAATATGAGAGTTTTCACATCCAAATCGGAGAAAGGGTTTAGGAATCATAGCTCTGTAATGCATAGCCTCCTCTTTTTCAAGGGACCAAAAGTAATTGGACAAGGGACTCTAAGGGCTGCAATTAACTCTGAAGGCGTCTCCCTCATTAACCTGTAATCAATGAAGTAGTTAAAAGGTCTGGGGTTGATTACAGGTGTGTGGTTTTGCATTTGGAAGCTGTTGCTGTGGCCAGACAACATGCGGTCTAAGGAACTCTCAATTGAGGTGAAGCAGAACATCCTGAGGCTGAAAAAAAAGAAAAAATCCATCAGAGAGATAGCAGACATGCTTGGAGTA